>NC_081553.1:197375360-197675360 GCF_963082655.1 Stomoxys calcitrans
CTAGATTTCGATCTAGATTTCGATATAGCCGCCAGATATACAGATCTCCAGATTTATGGTCTTAGATCGCTAAAAGTATTCACTATTATCAGAATTTTCTGCAATTTAGATTTCGCTAAATTTGATATGGACATCGAAAGGTCTTTCACGGCTCATCGAGGAACATTTCAGAGAAATCGAGTAAACAACTCAGTTTTTATGGACCAAGCTCTACATCGGGAGGTCGATATATTTTGCTGCTATTGGGTTGCCCAAAAAGTAATTGCGGATTTTTAAAAGAAAGTAAATGCATTTTTAATAAAACTTAGAATGAACTTTAATCAAATATACCTTTTTTACACTTTTTTTCTAAAGCAAGCTAAAAGTAACAGCTGATAACTGACAGAAGAAAGAATGCAATTACAGAGACACAAGCTGTGAAAAAATTTGTCAACGCCGACTATATGAAAATCCGCAATTACTTTTGGGCAACCCAATATATCCAAATATGGTCCGATCTCGGTTCGGATGACGAGGGGCCTAACACGACCCACTGTGCAAAATTATCCGATATCGAGAGATATATATGTATTCTATGAGTCCAAGACCCTACATTGGGAGATTGGTATATATGGCAGCGATATGCAAATATAGTCCGAACTAGACCATGTTCGGCACGGATATCCAGAGAACTAACACAACACATTGTAAAAAAATTTCGGAGAAATTGGGTAAAAACATGACAGCTATTTTGAAATAAAGTGCAATCTGGGCCATAGTAGAAACGGATGTGAAGGGGCTAAACACAACTTGCTATGGCAAATTTTTGGCGAAAACGAGTAATAAATGCGGCTTAAATAGGCCTAAGACCTCAAATCGGCAGATCGATTTACAAGGAGGCTATAGGAGGCTCATCTTCAAACTTCACCTGGCTATGGCTAAACAAATAATCAGTGCAAAATTTCAGCTCAACATATTTATTTTTATAGATTGTAGCGTGATTACCATAGACAGACGGACAGACGTTCCTAGACTTTAACTCGAGATATCGGTCTATATGGCAGCTATATTCGAATCTGAACCGATGTGGGCCAAATTGAAGAAGGATGTCGAAGGGCCTAACACAACTCACAGTCCCAAATTTCGACGACATCGAACAATAAATAGGCCTTTTATCGGCCCAAAACCTTGAATCGAGAGATCGGTCTATATGGCAGCTATATACAAATCTGAACCGATCTTAGCCAAATTGACAAGGGTACATCGAAGGGCCTAACACAACTCACTGTTCAGCGAAATCGGATAATAAATGTGGCTTTTATGGGCCTAAGACCCCAAATCCGAGGATCGTTCTATATGACAGCTATATCCAAATCTGGACCGAACGAAGGATGTCGAAGGGCCTAACACAACCCACTGTCCCAAATTTCAGCAAAATAGGATAATAAATGTGGCTTTTATGGGCCTAAGACCTTAAATCGAGAGATCGATCTATATGACAGCTATATCTAAATCTGGACCGATCTGAGCCAAATTGGAGATGGATGTCAGGTGGTCTAACGCAACCCACTGTCCAAATTTCAGCCCAATCGGATAATAAATGTGGCTTTTATGGGCCTAAGACCCTTAATCGGAGGATCGGTCTATATGGCAGCTATATCCAAATCTGGGCCGATCTGGGCCAAATTGGAGATGGATGTCGGGTGGTCTAACGCAACCCACTGTCCCAAATTTCAGCAATATCGGATAATAAATGTGGCTTTTATGGCTTAAGACCTTAAATCGGAGGATCGGTCTATATGGGCAGCTATATCCAAATCTGGACCGATCTGAGCCAAATTGGAGATGGATATCAAGTGGTCTAACGCAACCCACTGTCCCAAATTTCAGCAATATCGGATAATAAATGTGGCTTTTATGGGCGCAAGACCCTAAATCGGAGGATCGGTCTATATGGCATCTATATCCAAATTTGGACCGATCTAGGCCAAATTGACGATGAATATCGAAGGGCCTAACATAACTCACTATCATAAATTTTGGTAAAATCGGACAATAAATGCGCCTTGTATAGGCGCAATACCTTAAATCGAGAGATCGGTCTATATGGCAGCTATATCTAAATCTGGACCGATCTGGGCCAAATTGAAAATGAATGTCAGGTGGTCTAACGCAACCCAATGTCCCAAATTTCAGCAAAATCGGATAATAAATGTTGCTTTATGGGCCTAAGACCCTAAATCGGTGGATCGGTCTATATGGCAGCTATATCTAAATTTGGACCGATCTGGGCCAAATTGACGAAGAATATCGAAGTGCTTAACATAACTCACTCTCGCAAATTTCAGCCAAATCGGATAATAAATGTGCTTTTAGGGGCCTAAGACCCTAAATCGGAGGATCGGTCTATATGGCAGCTATATCCAAATCTGAACCGATCTGAGCCAAATTGGAGATGGATGTCGAAGGACCTAACACAACTCACTGTCCCACATTTCAGCAAAATCGGATAATAAATTTGGATTTTATGGTCTAAGACCCTAAATCGAAGGATCGGTGCATATGGCAGCTATATCCAAATCTGGACCGATCTGGGCCAGATTGACGAAGGATGTCGAAGGGCCTAACACAACTCACTGTCCCAAATTTCACCAAAATCGGACAATAATGTGGCTTTAATGGGCCTAAGACCCTAAATCGGTGGATCGATCTATATGGCAGCTATATCCAAATCTAGACCGATCTGGGCCAGACTAACGAAGGATGTCGAAGGGCTTAACGCAACTCACTGTCCCAAATTTCAGCCAAATCGGATAATAAATGTGGCATTTATGGGCCTAAGACCCTACATCGGCCGATCGGTCTATATGGGGGCTATATCAAGATATAGTCCGATATAGCCCATCTTCAAACTTAACCTGCTTATGAACAAAAAAAGGATCTGTGCAAGGTTCAGCTCAATATCTCTATTTTAAAGACTGTAGCATGATTTCAACAGACGGACGGACAGACGGACGGACATGTCTAGATCGTCTTAGATTTTTACGCTGATCAAGAATATATACTTTATAGGGTCGGAAATGGATATTTCTATGTGTTACAAACGGAATGACAAAATGAATATACCCCTATCCCTCGGTGGTGGGGTATAAAAATTATCTTGTTCATAATTAACTTTCAAATAACTTTCATTGGAATCTCAATTTTTTTTTTATAATTTTCATACTTTTCGTTTTAAATGGACATGAACACCGTCCAATTGGTGCATAATTTCGGTGTGGGACGACCCCCCCGGAAAAAATCCCAAATTTGTATATAAGTATTGTATTTTACTCTCAAGTATCTTTCGTTTAAATCCCATATTGTTCGGGGCCGGCCTACATGTTCTCTTTGGGTGATTTTTAGGGGGTATGTCTGCCAACCTGGCGCTTGACTGCAAATTTTTATATAAGTTTCGCGTTCTATTTCATCATTACCTTTCATTTGATTCCATATTGTTCCAATCGGTAAACATGCCACTTTTGGGGGTTGGGTGGGACCCCTGACGCGTTAGGTCGAATTGTTATATCAAGTTTGTCCTTTACTCCTAAATACCTTTCATTTGATACCCATATTGTCCCAATCGGTAAACATGTCCGTTTTGGGGGGGTTTGGGTAGGGCGTCCCCCACGATTATTTGACCTTAAAGTTTTGTACCAATTTTGAGTTTTTTGGGTTACCATAAGGTAGGATGCAAGATTTCGCTTAAACTGATGCACTCATCTCCGAAATCTGGCATTTTTGAAAATTGTGGTTAGGGGGAGGGTCCGCCTTCCTCGCGGATATCACAAAATGAAGTACCCTTTTTCACCGGTGGTGGCTAAACACTACTCTCTGTGAAAACAAGTAAGGACGGGCTAAAGTTGAGCGAAGCCGACCTTTTGATACCCTACACCACATGTAGGCTAAGTCGTTGAATTTAAAATTTGCTTTAATTTAATATGTAGAATTTCAATCAAAATCGGTACAGCCATGGAGTACATCATTGTACAATGGGTTTTAGAAGATCGATTGATAAAAGGGTTAGCAAAGGCCTTACAAGTTAAAATCGGGATATGCATATATATGGGAGCTATATCTACAACTGAACAAATTTCTATTAGATTCTTCAGAAGAGTTATAAGAGAAACCTTCGTGCTCAATTATATCAAGATCAGTAAACAAATGACTAAATCATTGAGTATTATTCAAAATCGAACGAAAATATATATGGGAGCTATATCGCAATCTGAACCGATTTCTATTAAATTCAATAGAAATACAGGGAGTCATAAGGGAATCCTCTGCGCCAATTTTCGTTTGAATCGGTTATGACCAAGTTATTGCAATACTAGTCCAAATTGGACGAACATATATATGGGAGATATATTCAAATCTGAACCGATTTTTTCCAATTCCAATAGGCTTTGTCTCTAGGAAAAGAAGAAAGAAAAGAAAAGAGAGAGATAGACCCAAAATAAGGTTTTCAGAATTTGATGTCAAAAAATAGAGGTTTCGGAGCCGGGATGTTGTGTTTGAGGAAGAAGCAACTTTGGTTATTGGTGATGACTCCAAAGTGAATATTGGAAAGGTTTTGGGATTCAATTTCGATGCACTCTACAAGGGTATGTTGCTAAAACTGCAGAACGGGTGAACCGCCTTTCAATCAGGGGTCTGTGTCATTACAAGCTCAGGATTTTTTTGCGTTTTTCGGATATCAATTATGCGATTTTGAGCTTGTGTTTTGAAGAAAAAACATAGGAGTTGCGCTAAACCGATTTTTTTGCCATAATCTTCAATACTCTATACTCAACTCGAAAATTTTTTTCGCATTAAAAATTGAAAATTTTCATAAGGGGTTAGCCTTTGCTAAAAAAATGCAAAAAAAAATAAAATGTGAAATTTTAAGTAATTCTGTTTATTTTACGAATCGTCTTCGAATTTCGAACTGCGGAATGCTAGAAAATATTCGAAATTCGAAAAAATTAAGGAGTTACAGCGTTGTTGGCCTTGAAAACGACCAGGACTTTTTAAGCCAAAAAAACTTTGCTTTTTGCTGTTTTCCATAGAAAACCTTAGTGTATCGCTTTATGCAGCACCGTTACAGAAAGAGATTTGCGTCACAAATCCAACGATGTCCGAAAAATGTTGCAGTTTGTAAAACTAAGGAAGTTACAGCAATTGCAACCTCATGTTGGTTTTTTTTCAATTTATATACCCTACACCACCACTGTGGTACGGGGTATTGTAACTTAGGGCAGTTGTTTGTAACACTTAGCAGGAAGAGAGATGGACCCATTGATAAGTAAACAAATCGACTCAGAATCACTTTCTGATTCGATCTAGCTATGCCCGTCCGCTCGTCTGTCTGTCTTTCCATTATAATTTGTGTACAATGTACAGCTTGCAATTTTCATCCGATCGTCTTATGATTTGGTATAGGCATATTTTTCGACCTAGAGACGACGCCTATTGAAATTGAAAAAAATCGGTTTAGATTTGGATATAGCTCCCATATATATGTTCGTCCGATTTGGACTAATATTGCAATAATGTGGTCATATGTAAACCGATTAACTCGAAAATTGGCAGGAATGGTTCTTCTATAACTCTCGACGGTACTGGTGAATTTCTTAGAAATCGGTTCAGATTTAGATATAGCTCTCATGTATATACATCGACCGATTTTCACTTTTAGAGCCACTGCAAGCGCACTTATTGACCAATCTTGTAAAAATTGTGCAAAACGCTTTCCTAGGCAACAACCACTATATCTAAGAAGTTTGCTCAAAATCGGTTCAGATTTAGATATAGCTCCCATATATATGTTCACCCGATTTGGACTAATATTGCAATAATGTAGTCATTTGTAAACCGATTCACACGAAAATTGGCAGGAATGGTTTTTCTATAACTCTCAACGGTACTGGTGAATTTCATAGAAATCGGTTCAGATTTAGATATAGCTCTCATGTATATACATCGCCCGATTTTCACTTTTAGAGCCACTGCAAGCGCACTTATAGACCAATCTTGTAAAAATTGTGCAATACGCTTTCCTAGGCGACTATCACAATATCTAAGAAGTTTGCTCAAAATCGGTTCAGATTTAGATATAGCTCCCATATATATGTTCACCCGATTTGGACTAATATTGCAATAATGTAGTCACTTGTAAACCGATTTACTCAAAAATTGGCAGGAATGGTTTTTCTATAACACTCGACGGTACTGGTGAATTTCATAGAAATCGGTTCAGATTTAGATATGGCTCTCATGTATATACATCGCCCGATTTTCACTTTTAGAGCCACTGCAAGCGCTCTTATTGACCAATCTTGTAAAAATTGTGCAAAACGCTTTCCTAGGCAACAACCACAATATCTAAGAAGTTTGCTCAAAATCGGTTTAGATTTAGATATATCTCCCATATATATGTTCGTCCGATTTGGACTAATATTGCAATAATGTGGTCATATGTAAACCTATTAACTCGAAAATTGGCAGGAATGGTTCTTCTATAACTCTCGACGGTACTGGTGAATTTCATAGAAATCGGTTCAGATTTAGATATAGCTCTCATATATATACATCGCCCGATTTTCACTCATAGAGCCATTGCAAGCGCACTTATTGGCCAATCTTGTAAAAATTGTGCAAAACGCTTTCCTAGGCAACTACCACTTTATCTAAGAAGTTTGCTCAAAATCGGTTCAGATTTAGATATAGCTCCCATATATATGTTCGTCCGGTTTGGACTAATATTGCAATAATGTAGTCATTTGTAAATCGATTTACTCGAAAATTGGCAGGAATGGTTCTTCTATAACTCTCGACGGTACTGGTGAATTTCGTAGAAATCGGTTCAGATTTTGATATAGCTCTCATGTATATACATCGACCGATTTCCACTTTTAGAGCCACTGCAAGCGCCCAATCTTGTAAAAATTGTGCAAAACGCTTTCCTAGGCGACTACCACAATATCTAAGAAGTTTGCTTAAAATCGGTTCAGATTTAGATATAGCTTCCATATATATGTTCGTCCGACATGGACTAATATTGCAATAATGTAGTCATTTGTAAACCGATTCACTCGAAAATTGGCAGGAATGGTTTTTCTATAACTCTCGACGGAACTGGAGAATTCCATAGAAATCGGTTCAGATTTAGATATAGCTCTCGTATATATACATCGCCCGATTTTTACTCATAGAGCCACAGCAAGCGCACTTATTGACCAATCTTGTAAAAAATGGGCAAAACGCTTTCCTAGGCAACAACCACTATATCTAAGAAGTTTGCTTAAAATCGGTTCAGATTTAGATATATCTCCCATATATATTTTCGTCCGATTTGGACTAATATTGCAATAATGTGGTCATATGTAAACCTATTAACTCGAAAATTGGCAGGAATGGTTCTTCTATAACTCTCGACGGAACTGGTGAATTTCATAGGAATCGGTTCAGATTTAGATATAGCTCTCATGTATATACATCGCCCGATTTTCACTTTTAGAGCCACTGCAAGCGCATTTATTGACCAATCTTGTAAAAAATGGGCAAAACGCTTTTCTAGGCAACTACCACTATATCTAAGAAGTTTGCTCAAAATCGGTTCAGATTTAGATATAGCTTCCATATATATGTTCGTCCGATTTGGACTAATATTGCAATAATGTTGTCATTTGTAAACCGATTCACTCGAAAATTGGCAGAAATGGTTCTTCTATAACTCTCAACGGTACTGGTGAATTTCATAGAAATCGGTTCAGATATAGATATAGCACTACAAGCGCATTTTATTGACCAATCTTGCCAAAATGTTGCACAACGCTTTCCTAGGCAACTACCACAATATCTCAGAAGTTTGCTCAAAATCGGTTCAGATTTAGATATAGCTCCCATATATATATTCGTTCGATTTTAAGAAATTTTGCAATAAAATGCTGATTTGTTAACCGATTCTCTTGAAATTTGGCAGGAAGGATTTTCGTTTGATTCTCGATATTGCTGGAAAATTTCATAGAAATCGGTTCAGATTTAGATATAGTTGTCATATATATATATCGCCCGATTTCCACTTCTAAAGCCACTCTAAGTGGATTTTTTGACCAATCTTGCCAAAATGTTGCATAACGCTTTCCTCGACGACTACCACATTACCTAAGATGATTGCTTGAAATCGGTTCAGAATTACATATAGCTCGCCTATATATGTTCGTCAGTTTTTGGGTAATTTGCATTAATGTTGTCATATGTGAATCGTATTTATTACAGTTTCAACATATTTGCTCGAAATTTGATACGGATTGTTTAATAACCCATCTGAAAACATCCGCTGAGGTCCATCAAAATTGGTTCAGAATTGGATATAGCTCCCACTTTGTACCTAAAGTGTAGGTGTAGGTATTATAAAGTCGGCACCGCCCGACTTTTGCCTTTACTTACTGGTTTTAGTCTAACTTTTTTTTAATTTCTCTTAGCGAGGACCTCTCTAGTAATAAGGATTATTTTTCTTTTCCTTTGTTCGTTAGCTCAAAATTACTCTGGGAGAAGCAATCCATACTCATGTAGGTCGAGAGGAAGTTTCATACCATCTCGTTAATGTGATCTTGGCACTTGACGCCATCGAATTCTGTCGTCCTCACCTTTTTCACATCTTCTGTCATGCTTTCATCGAGGCGATCAAGGTGCCGCAAGTCAGTTTGTCTCTCGAATGAATGCAGGGACCCTTGATTCAACCCTTAAGCACCCGCGACAGCATTGCTACCCCTTCCAGAGGTGCTTAAGTTGCTAACCTATCGATTTTTAGTCCATAAAAGCACACTTTTGAGCTGGTTTCGCAGAAATTTACAACAATGAATTGTTTTGGATCCCTCATCATTCTATGGATCGAAATGTCATATACTATCGGCGAACTAGATGTCCGCACGAAAAAATCGTAGCCATTATATTGGGTTGCCCAAAAAGTAATTGCGGATTTTTCATATAGTCGGCGTTGACAAATTTTTTCACACCTTGTGACTCTGTAATTGCATTCTTTCTTCTGTCAGTTATCAGCTGTTACTTTTTGCTTGCTTTAGAAAAAACGTGTAAAAAAAGTATATTTGATTAAAGTTCACTCTAAGTTTTATTTAAAATGCATTTACTTTCTTTTAAAAAATTCCGCAATTACTTTTTGGGCAACCCAATAGTTCAAAAACTATTTATTTTTTATCTTACGCAAGAATATTAGCATTATTGGCTTTTTAACAGCATGGAAAGCATGGGATGAGGGTGGATTGAATTGTTCTAAACAACTTTTCAGAAAAAGTAATTTTCTGGCCATACAAAAGAGTAGGCAACTCATGGTGTCACAAAAGCTATAAAAGAAATTTAACCACCACATTTTTGGGAAAAATAAAACTAACACTCACTCATTATACAGGCCCGACACAACCTTTTCTCGTTTAATTTTTTTTTTTTGAAAACAATGAAGACCTAAACAACACAGAAAATACATCTTTACCAGTACTTAAAGGCCTAACAACAAAAATACATAAAACCAATTGCATTTTTAAATGAACAAAAAAAAAGAACAACAACAATAATAATAAACAGACAATAACAACAAAACAACATCATTTTACCATTTACCCAGTTACCAACTACCAACACTGCAAGCATTTACAAATCACAATTTACATGAATCTCATCCCAAACACTCATATGCCATGGCAATGGCAGCCACAATGGGGCAGACAGAACAGAATGGCATGGAATTGTCTGCCTTCAATGATGAGAAGGGGTAGCCCCCCCTTCTCCTCCCATTCAAAGGCAATGGGAACTTCTTAGCCAACCAAAAGTCAAGAGTATTGATGATGGCTGGCTGGCTGGTTTGGCCAAACAAGAAAGGAAGCTGAAGAGGCCATAGCCACAGCCTCAGCCAAAGACGAAATCATTGACGAGAAAATAAAGGTTAAAAGCTTTGCCTCGACACGATATAACAATTGTGAAATAAGTAAATAATGGCCAAAGAAGGCCAAAGTCAAAGCTAAGAATTACCCATTTGATATGTTTGTAGTTCTTTTGCCTTTTCGGCTATAGAAGTGACTAATTTTAAACTGTTTATGATGGTGTGAGAATATACATTAAGGGTGATGTTGTAAGCTAGAAAAGACAACGCACACACACACACGCATACAATTTTTAATTTATAAACACACATGGTCGGTCATACACAAACATTCACACTCCAAAATATATGACGAAAGTGTTAAAAAAAAACTCTGACAAGGTGAGATGAGTATGAGTATCTGCACGCATGCTGCTTAAGTCTTTTGTTTGCAGCAATGGGCCTCAACGAGAGCGAAAATTTAACGGTTCCCATGGCGGATGGCTTAATGAGAACAAATTTTATGACTTTTAAACTTTTATGACTTTTAAACTATGGAATCTTTTTATGAACAACGTTTTCGGCTATTCTTGGCTTTTTGCAAGAATGAGAATTTTAAAAATTGCTTATGTAAATTATTTTAACGAAGCAAAAGTTTCGAAATAAAAAAAAAAACTCTTATCATAACTCTTCTGGTCTTATATTAATCATATAGAAAAGGGAGTTTTTTTTTTGAAATATTGTAAAGTCTGAAAAATCTAAATAGTTGTGATGGACGCATATCGTCAGAATGATAAACTATGTCGTAGGGTTCAAAAATACACATATGTCATACTTTATAGGGGCGGAAGACTAGAATGGGCAAAGATCCTAATATTCAAACATCAGGTAGTGCAATGTCCCGAAACTCAATGCAGCCTAACGAACCGGGAGCCAACGATGAGATCATTTGAACACTCCCAAGAAGACCATTTACTCAAGATCTGAAAGACTAGGATAGGCAAATATCCTAATATTGGAACATCAGGCATTGGGATGGGAGACCCAATACAGCCTAACAATCAGGGAGCCGACGATGGAACCTTTACCGACCTTCTTAAGATTCAGAAGACTAGGATAGGCAAAGATACTACTATTGAAACAAAAGGCTGTGTTGTGATAGGAAACTCAAGGCAGCCTAAAGAACGGAAAGCAGACGATGAGACCATCACCCACTCCCAAGAGGCCCATTTACTTAAGATTTGAAAGAGTAGGATCATAGGAGTAGAAAGGCCACTGGGGATGGGCTAAAGACCCCCCAGAAAACTGGAAGGCATTCCTATAAGCCCGCACAGTAAGATAGAATCGATGACAACTAGTAACAAGTAAAAGCGTGCTAAGTTCGGTCGGGCCGAATCTTATATATCCTCCACCATTGATCGCATTTGTCGAGTTCTATGCCGGTATCTCTTTTTTAACAAACAAAGGATAAAAGAAAAGAATTGCTATGCTAATTGAATTGAGTGTTGGAGACCATAGTAGAAGTCTTTTAGGGGCTCAAAACGTAAAATAGGGAGAGCTTATCAGAGGGGAGCTGTATCGGGAGCTGTATAGGGGAGCTGTATCAGACTGAAGACCGATTCAGACCATATTTGGCACGTATATTGATATATCATGGGAGAAACTGTTGTACAAAATTTCAGCCAAATCGGATAAAAATTGCGACCTCTAGAGGCTCAAGAAGTCAAGACCCAAGATCGGTTTATATGGCAGCTATATCGGGTTATGAACTGATTTGAACCTAAATAAGCAGAGTTGTTGGAAGTCATAGGAAAACACATCGTGCAAAATTTCAGCCAAATCGGATAGGAATTGCGCCTCAAGAAGTCAAGATCCAAGATCGGTTTATATGGCGGCTATATAAGGATATGGATATGATTTAGACCATAATTGACACAGTCGTTAAAAGTCAAAATAAAATTCTCAATGCAAAATTTCGGCCAAATCGGATAAGAACTGCGCCTTCTAGAAGCTCAAGAAGTCAAGACCCAAGATCGGCTTATATGACAGCTATATCCGGTTATAGACCGATTTGAACCATTCTTAGCACAGTTGACGAAAGTCATACCAAAACACTTTATGCAAAGTTTCAGCCAAATTGGCTGGGAATTGTGCCCTCTAGAGGGTCAAGAATTCAAGACCGGAGATCGGCTTATATGACAGCTATATCCGGTTATAGACCGATTTGAACCATTCTTAGCACAGTCGATGAAAGTCATACTAGAGCACTTCCTGCAAAGTTTCAGCCAAATTGGCTGGGAATTGTGCCCTCTAGAGGCTCAAGAAGTCAAATCGGGAGATGGGTTTATATGGGGGCTATATCAGGTTATGGCCTGATTTGATCCATACTTGGCACATTTATTGGGAGTCATACCATAACACTTCGTGCTAAATTTCAGTCAAATTGCACAAGAATTGCGCCCTCTAGAAGCTCTAGAAGTCAAGACCCAAAATCGGTTTATATGGCAGCTATATCAGGTTATCGACCGATTTAAACCATACTTGGCACATTTATTTGGAGTCATACCATAACACTTCGTGATAAATTTCAGTCAAATTGCACAAGAATTGAGCCCTCTAGAAGCTCTAGAAGTCAAGACCCAAGGTCGGTTTATATGGCAGCTATATCAAGTTATCGACCGATGTAGACCATACTTGGCACAGTTGCTGGAAGTGATGCCTAAACACCACGTGCAAAATTTGAAGCAAATCGGATAAAAATTGCGCCCTCTAGAAGCTCTTGAAGTCAAGACCCACAATCGGTTTATATGACAGCTATATCAAAACATGGACCGATATGACCCATTTACAATCCCCACCGACCTACACTAATAAGAAGTATTTGTGCACAGTTGTTGGAAGTGATACCTAAACACTACGTGCAAAATTTCAGTCAAATCTGATAAAAATTGCGCCTTCTAGAAGCTCAAGAATTCAAGATCCAAGATTGGTTTATATGGCAGCTATATCAAAACATGGACCGATATGGCCCATTTACAATCCCAACCGACCTACACTAATGAGAAGTACTTGTGCAAAATTTTAAAAGTCTAGCTTTACTCCTTCGAAAGGACAGACGGATGGACATGGCTAGATTGACTTAAAATGTCATGACGATCAAGAATATGTATTGGGTTGCCCAAAAAGTAATTGCGGATTTTTCATATAGTCGGCGTTGACAAATTTTTTCACAGCTTGTGACTCTGTAATTGCATTATTTCTTCTGTCAGTTATCAGCTGTTACTTTTAGCTTGCTTTAGAAAAAAGTGTAAAAAAAGTAAATTTGGTTAAAGTTCATTCTAAGTTTTATTAAAAATGCATTTACTTTCTTTTAAAAAATCCGCAATTACTTTTTGGGCAATCCAATATATCTCAGATACCTATTTCGAGGTGTTACAAAGGGAAGGACGAGGTGGAGGGTATAATAAAACCGAACCACAAATGCCAAAATGGTAAAAAAATTAAAAGTCGAATATCCCCGAAAGAAGACGAGGTAGGCGGTATGTTTGAGGTGATAAAAGGAAAGCAAGAAAGAGATTAACGTCTTATCTGAGGATCCGCATTGTTTCGGTTGTTGTTGATGTAGCCAATCCTCGTCAAGCTCCTGTATGTGAGCAAACTCGTTTCGGTAACAGGGTGGCCTTTGGCTATTTAAAGGCGCCAATAACTCGCCTTGTCATATTGAGCATCATAGGCACTCAGTATTTGTGCAAGAGCCGGTACCGCCCGGCCTCTCACTGAGACTCTTCGCTCTATACAGCTACTCCGTATGGAGCATTTCACTATGCGCAACCTGTGGATGAAGCCGGTAGCACGCCGCTAAGCTTCTCGTGACAGCAATGAACACCACACAGATCGAACCTCAAGGTTCCAGCCTGTGTGGTGCTCACAGCTAACCGGTGCCGGGCATTGTTTTGGTACTAGGCCATAGCGGAGTAAGTTTTGACAGTGAAGGCCAGAGGACTGCCGTCAATAAACTTGGTTCACTCTAAGCTTTTCGGATCAACGCAGTACGAGTTGAAGGCGTGGGCTACAAGTGAGCATTTAACGCTGTGGAACAATGAAATGGTCGGTTGAATGACGAAAATCCTATGGGGAGATCCGGATCGTGAAGAGACGAAGCTATTACTGAAAGGAAGTAAGAAGAAGGTCAGTATAGCTTTCAGCATAAAAGTGGGACATATAGAACTACCAGCTTCTTATGCAAAATATGTGCAGCAAGTGATAGCATGTGAAGGCCTTGTGGGGAAGATGATGAGACGTTTAAGTATTTCCTAAGTGATTTCCCGCCTTTCGCGGATAACAGACACCGGTATTTAGGTGGGACACAATACAAGACATGAACCAACTTAGGGGCGTAGTAGGGAAAACAATCAGGAATTCCTGGCTTAGGTTAGGTTCAAAAGAGGGTGCCGATATTAATCCGTCTCATGCCACTATGGACATACACCTAAGGCAGTAATCGGCTTGTTGTGCACTCTAAATGCTAAAAAAGGTGACCTCGAAAAAGAAAATCTAAGTTAGAAATTCCATGGTACTTCCAATACCCTTAATTTTTCCATGCCACGCCCCTAAGTTGGTTCATGTCTGGTATGGTGCTCCCATCTAAGTGCAGATGGCTGTCAGCCGCGAAAACCGGGCAATGGCATGGGAAATGCTCCAACTCCTCATCATCTTCCCCACAAGGTCTACAAATGCTATCACATGCCACAACAATTTTGCATAAGAAAGCTCCTAGCACTATGTGTCCTGTTATGATATCGAAAGCTATACTGATATCCTTCTTACTTTCTTTCAGTAATAGTTTCGTCTTCTTACGATCTGGATCTTCCCATAGGATTTTCGTCGTCCTACCGACCGTTTTGCTGTTCCACAGTGTTCAATGCGCGTTATAAAGCCCACTGCCTTAAATCGAACTGCGTCGACCCGAAAGGCTTCGGGTTAACCAATCTTAATGACGGCAGCCGTCTAGCCTTCACTGTCAAATCGTCTGCTTTCTCATTCCCAGTTACTCCGCTATGGCCCGGCACCCAAACGATGCGGATCGTACCTTCCTCATAGAAGGAGTTAATCTCCTTCTTCACTCCAAGAATATTCGTGACCTTACCGTCCTGGTTGTTATTGCCCTGATGGCCTGTTTAATACTCAACTTCCCCACGTTAACACCACATCACCTCAAGCATTCGGTGATCGTCCGGATCTCCGCCTGCAGAACCGTATTATGGCACCTCACGCATTCGGTGATCGTCTGGATCTGCGCCTGCAGAACCGTATTATGGCCAGGTAGTCTAAAACAGATCTCAGTCCCTGGGTTCTTAATGAAGACCCCCAGGACCTCTATGGCCTCTAGTTCTGATCCATCTGTGTAGCATGACATGGCAATACCAGGGTTCCGTCAATCCAAGACTGTGCCGCTGGCAGCAGTGCCTTTCACTCGACCTCAAGTGTCTTCTCAGGTATACAATCGGAAACCTCTTTCGTTCCTCCCAGGTTTCCTATCGTCGCCTCGATTATACTGCGATGGTATGACCAGTTTATACCCTACACCACTACTGTGGTACAGGGTATTATAACTTAGTGAATTAGTTTGTAACACCCAAAAGGAAGAGAGATAGATCCATTGATAAGTATACCAAACGCCTCAAAATCACTTTCTGATTTGATTTAGCTATGTCCGGCTGTATGTCTGTCTGTCCGTCCGTCTGTCTGTCTGCCCATCTGTCCATGTTAATTTGTGTACAAAGTACAGGTCGCAGTTTTCATCCGATCGTCTTCAAATTCGGTACAGGCATGTTTTTCGGCCTAGACACGAAGCCTATTGAAATTGAAAAAAATCGGTTCAGATCTGGATATAGCTCCCATATATATGTTCGTCCGATTTTCAGTAATAATGCATTAACATGGTCATTTGTTAACCGATTCTCTCGAAATTTGGCAGAAAGGAGTTTTTTTTATACCCTCCACCATAAGATGGGGGGTATACTAATTTCGTCATTCTGTTTGTAACTACTCGAAATATTCGTCTAAGACCCCATAAAGTATATATATTCTTGATCGTCGTGAAATTTTATGCCGATCTAGCCATGTCCGTCCGTCTGTCCGTCCGTCCGTCCGTCCGTCCGTCCGTCCGTCCGTCCGTCTGTCTGTCGAAAGCACGCTAACTTCCGAAGGAGTAAAGCTAGCCGCTTGAAATTTTGCACAAATACTTCTTATTAGTGTAGGTCGGTTGGTATTGTAAATGGGCCATATCGGTCCATGTTTTGATATAGCTGCCATATAAACCGATCTTGGGTCTTGACTTCTTGAGCCTGTAGAGTGCGCAATTCTTATCCGATTGGAATGAAATTTTGCATGACGTGTTTTGCTACGATATCCAACAACTCTGCTAAGTATGGTTCAAATCGGTCCATAACCTGATATAGCTGCCATATAAACCGATCTTGGGTCTTGACTTCTTGAGCCTCTAGCGTGCGCAATTCTTACCCGATTTAAATGAAATTTTGCACGTCGTATTTTGTTATTATATACAACAACTGTGCCAAGTATGGTTCAAATCGGCCCATAACCTGATATAGCTGCCATATAAACCGATCTTGGGTCTTGATTTCTTGAGCCTCTAGCGTGCACAATTCTTATCCGATCAGAATGAAATTGTGCACGACGTGTTTTGTTATGATATCCAACAACTGTGCCAAGTATGGTTCAAATCGGTTCATAACCTGATATAGCTGCCATATAAACCGATCTTGGGTCTTGACTTCTTGAGCCTCTAGAGGGCGCAATTCTTATCCGAATGGAATGGAATTTCGCACGACGTGTTTTGTTATGATACCCAACAACTGTGCCAAGTATGGTTTAAATCGGTATATAACCTGATATAGCTGCCATATAAACCGATCTTGGGTCTTGACTTCTTGAGCCTCTAGAGTGCGCAATTCTTATCCGATAGGAATGAAATTTTGCACGACGTGTTTTGTTATGATATCCAACAACTGTGCCAAGTATGGTTGAAATCGGTCGATAGCCTGATATAGCTGTCATATAAACAGATCTGGGGATTTGACTTCTTGAGCTTTTAGAGGGCGCAATTCCTATCCGATTTGGCTGAAATTTTGCATGACGTATTTTATTTTTACTTTCAACAACTGTGTCAAATAAGGTTCAAATCGGTTCATAACCCGATATAGCTGCCATATAAACCGATCTGGGATCTTGACTTCTTGACCCCTAGAGGTCGCAATTATTATCCGATATGCCTGAAATTTTGTACGACGGATCCTCTCATGACCATCAACAAACGTGTTTATAATGGTCTGAATCGTTCTATAGCCCGATACAGATCCCATATAAATCGTTCTCTCTATTTTACTTCGTGAGCCCCAATGGACGCAATTCTTATACGAATTGGCTGAAATTTTACACAGGTCTCCAACATATAATTTAATTGTGGTCCGAACCGGATCATATCTTGATATCGTTTTAATAGCAGAGCAACTCTTTTCTGATATCACTTTTTGCCTAAGAAGAGATGCCGGGAAAAGAACTCGACAAATGCGATCCATGGTGGAGGGTATATAAGATTCGGCCCGGCCGAACTTAGCACGATTTTACTTGTTTACGATTGTCGACATTACTGGTGAATTTCATGGAAATCGGTTCAGATTTAGATATAGCTCTCATATGTATATATCGCCCGATTTTCACTCCTAGAGCCCCTGCAAGCACATTTATTGACCAATTTTGCCAAAATGTTGCACAACGCTTTCCTCGATGACTACCACAATATACATGGAGTTTGGTCAAAATCGGTTCAGTTTTAGATATAGCTCCCATATATATGTTCGCCCTATTTCCAGTAATATTGCAATAAAATGGTCATTTCTTAACCGATTTTCTCGAAATTCGGCAGAAGGGATTTTCTCTTGACTTCCAATATTACTAGTGAATTTCATGGATATCGGTTCAGATTTAGATATAGCTGTCATATATGTATATCGCCCGATTTTCACTTTAAGAGCCACTGCAAGCGCATTTATTGACCAATCTTGCCAAAATTTTGCACAATGCTTTCCTCGACGACTACCACTTTATCTGGGAAGTTTGCTCGGAATCGGTTCAAAATTAGATATAGCTCCCATATATACGTTCGTCAGATTTTGGGTTATTTGTCATAATGTTGTCATTTGTCAACCGTAGTTTTTACAGTTTGAACATATTTGCTCGCCGAGGTCCATCAAAATTGGTTCAGAATTGGATATAGGTCCCACATTGTACTTATAAGGTAGGTGTAGGGTATTATACAGTCGGCACCGTCCGACTTTTGCCCTTCTTTACTGGTTTTATCCTCAATCCATTCTCCCATCAGCTTAAGTCTCATAGCCGCAGTAGCTGCCTTACACACTTAAGCTGTATGTTTATGGATCGGATATAGTCTCCAGTGCCCTAGTAGATGTGGTCCTCATCACTCTGCCTATGACAAGACAGCATGTTCTCTGAAACTGTTGTATGTTACGTTGCACTTTTTCTCCATCGCAAACAACAGAGGCGTTAATATTGGGTTGCCCAAAAAGTAATTGCGGATTTTTTTAAAAGAAAGTAAATGCATTTTTAATAAAATTTAGAATGAACTTTAATCAAATATACTTTTTTACAATTTTTTTCTAAAGCAAGCTAAAAGTAACAGCTGATAACTGACAGAAGAAAGAATGCAATTACCGAGTCACAAGCTGTGAAAAAAATTTGTCAACGCCGACTATATGAAAAATCCGCAATTACTTTTTGGGCAACCCAATAAGTATTGGTCTAATCAAGCTCAGGGGTTCAGGGTCTTATCACGCTCTTGGCCCATTTCGAGCCTACAGCCTGTCTACATAGTGCCCAACACCTGTAAACCTTCTCAGTACGGTCCCGAATGTGACATTTCCCAATCAGTTTCCTGTCCAAGATCACTCCTAAGTATTTGACCTGGTCGGATGTTGAAAACTTCCTATTGAGGAAACGTGGTGCTTCAAATTGGCTAAACTTCGTCTCACTCGAGAACAGGAAGATTTTAGTCTTCTCTGGGTTAACACTGAGACCTCTGGGTCTAGCCCAGTCATATGCCATCTGCAAGACCTCGTTTGGATCCTTTCCCCTTAGAAGTATTACAACATCGTAGCAGACGGTTTCAAATCCCTCATCCGTTCAGCACCCGTTGTAGGTAATTTATGGTGGTCACCCATAGTAGTGGCGATAAAATGGCCTCTGTGGCGTGCTTTCTCCCTTATATTTATCCCAATGAGACACACAATTTATCCACCTGTTCCTTAGCATATGGTTTATCCAGTCTCTAAGGACCGCATCCACCCGCTACTGGTCTAAGGATCATTGTGTCTGTCTGACCTGACAAAGAATTTTTCACAAATCTCGTTTTAATTTTCCTTCATCTAATCTTTGCAATTCATATAAGGTTTGTGTCTTAAGTCTTTTGATTATTTTAGATCTCTTTGATATGAGAACTTTATAGCGGTAAAATTTTAATATAAAGCACTGTTGTTGTTGTTGTTGTTGTTGTTGTTGTTGTTGTAGCAGTGTGTTGTACACTGAATTGCATTGTAATATGCATCGGTGCACATTTATCACATTGTTGTTTTCTTTGAACTGCTATAATAAAATATTCATTATTCGCCAAGCATAATCCAAATCATACCTTAAAGTTGCCTGTATTTTATGCCATTTGCCAAGGAATGTCATGCGCCTCTCTCAAACAATACCTCACACAAATCATTGCAATAAAAAAAAACACACACACACACAACAACATTTGCCATTTGCCGTAATTCGTATTCAATTTCCCACTCATTATTCTCTGGTTGTGTACTCTTCCGAAAACCACTTCAATGGTGGTTCTGCATGTGTGCCCCCCCCGCCCAGACGATGTGGTAGTTTTATTGCCTTTACGCCTATGTTTTTCTAGTCAGGGAATTATTTCAGTTATTGTCAATGAACTTGTCACCCAAGTCAGTTACAATGATGTTCTGACTATGTAGGTGGATAGATGGTGGTTGCATTGTCGGTGATTCTTAGGGACCCGGAAAAAAAGAATTCCTATGACAATTGCAATAAAGTTCTAGCATCTATAGGTGGGGTTTAGCATTCATGTTTCATCCTATAGGTCATTGCATACTAAATTGAAGAGTTTCTATTCGTGTTAAGGATTCACATGGTAAGGTCTGAGTCACTTTGTTGTCCTCTAAGACTAGAGTAGCTCCCCTAAAGTCGATATTATTACCTCGCCTGGAACTTTGTGGTGCAGTTTTGGTCTCGGAGCTTCTTAGGTCCGTTGTGGATGTAATTGAGATCCCGATTCATAGGAATTTTTGTTGGACGGACTCCACTATCGTTCTGTAGTGGTTGCGCAAGACACCCTGCACCTGGACTACTTTCGTGAAAAACAGAGTGTGTCGCATTCAGGAGGACAGAGTGTGCCGCATTCAGGAGAACAGAGTGTGTCGAAATCAGAGGATAATCCCGCGGTCTTGTAACGGACTACTCCCGGTGGAACGTGCCACCTCTTTACTCTGGTTGCCTGATCCTCATTCATTGATTTATCGGAATGGAATCTTTCTAGCCCCTCGTCGTTAGACACCGAATTGGAATGTCGCAATGTTTGCACCCATTTCTCATTTTTCAACGCCTATGAGGAGGTTTTGGAAAGATTTTCGTCTCTCGATAGGGCATTGCAGGTACTTTCTATGTCTTTCGGATCTTTCACCGAGCTCACCCTCATGAGGTTTTGGAAAGATTTTCGTCTCTCGATAGGGCATTGCGGGTACTTTCTATGTCTTTCGAATCTTCCACCCAGCTCACCCTGTTCATAGGCATCATTGCAATTTCGTTGGTCACACCATTTCTCCAGAGACGAAATAAAGACAATTAAGTAACGTCTTTCTACCGCAAAAAGTATTTTATCCCGAGGAGTACAAGACCTTCAAGACAAAAAACCCCATCCGGATCGAGGGACTAACTATTGAGTTGCCCAAAAAGTAATTGCGGATTTTTCATATAGTCGACGTTGACAAATTTTTTCACAGCTTGTGACTCTGTAATTGCATTATTTCTTCTCTCAGTTATCAGCTGTTACTTTTAGCTTGCTTTAGAAAAAAAGTGTAAAAAAAGTATATTTGATTAAAGTTCATTCTAAGTTTTATTAAAAATGCATTTACTTTCTTTTAAGAAATCCGCAATTACTTTTTGGGCAACCCAATATTTGCTCTTTACTAGGACTCCAAGAGATCTCTTGTCATTTTATAACGGCCGGTGCTCGTCACATGGGAGCACTCTGGGAAGCGGCGAGGAGAAGTTTTAAACTAAATTTTCGAAAGTATGCCAAGGATTTGAAATTTACGTTTGAAGAGCTGAGTTCGGTGTTTTCTCGAGTTGAGGCATGTTTGAATTCACGGCCTCTCTGTCCTATGATTGACTCCGCTCTTGTTGCTCTCACCCCGGAAAATTTTCAAATAGGCGCACCTCTTTTGTCCCCCCTAGAAACTTCAATTGACGAAGCCCCTCTTAGTCTGGGGAATCGATATCGTAAAATGAAGGCTTTGGCTACACAATTTTGTAATCCTTGGAAAGGGGAGTACTTGCATGGCCTGACCAAACGCTACAAGTGGAAATGCTCCTAAACGCAATGTCCAGGTCGATGATTTAGTTGTCATTCGACATGAACAACTACCTCCAACATCGTGGAGGTTGGATCAGATTGTTCAGACACACCCTGGCATGGATGGTCAAGTTAGAGTCATAGATATTCGCAACGAACGTTAAAGTTACTCAAAAAATGTTTCCCAATATGAAGGAAAAATTAATTTTCTCAAGACAATGAAAATAATAATCGACACTAGGTGCTGTTGTTGGGAATGTGGCATGATGAAAATGTGTGATAATGGTGTGGCTAAAGCAGTACCCACTGAAGTGATGATGATGGCTAGGTTTTGAGGTCTTCATTCGACATGAACAACTACCTCCAACATCGTGCAGGCTGGGTCAGATTGTTCAGACACACCCCGGCGAGGATGGTCAAGTTAGAGTCGTAGATATTCGCAACGAGCAGGGGATCGAAAGAGGGCCGGTTGCCAAGTTCTCAGTTTTCCTAACTCAGTTTTCCTAATTTCTTACCGAGCGTCTCTCTCTCTCTCTCTTCATTTAGCCATGGACTCCCACTCAGATATTTTTCGGGAGGTTGTATTGCCCGTCTATGACGACGAGATGCTGTCGGATGAGTAGCGCCCAATAGAAGCTATTCGACATCGGTATTGCCCAAACTGTCTCCACCAGGACCATCTGGTACAGTCGTGCCCCAGTACTCAGTGATGCAAGCAGTGCAATGAACGCCATCACACTATGCTCCATTCTTGCCCTCGTAACACGGTCGCTTGTAAATCCGTCGATACGAGGGAGAAAACTCTGTCGAAATTCGGCACATCGGCAACGGATACATCGTTGTCGCTCGAGCTATCGGTTTCTGTCTGTCCAGTGCATAATTCGTTGACCCCGGCATGGCACTTACTGGTGGGCAGGTTTTTGGATAACTATCGCCTGTGTGATATTTCAACACAGGTGATAGTTAACTTAAAGGCAAAGGGTGAGAGATGCGCGATGTCTGCGGTGTGAGACTTAGATAGCGAGTGTTTTGGGAAAAAGAACTGAAATTGCTTTGAGGCGTCGTTTTGATATTGGAAGTCTCACTCTCTACATCCGAACTAGGCGAAAAGGCTCCTAAGATAGTTGTTCGCTCAGTCCGGCTGAGCGAACAAGGCCAAGGAGATGTTGTAGAGGAATTTCCGGAAAGAATCCCCCTATGGTCCGATCTACCGAACAAACTCCATGGCAGATTGTAGGAAAACTATAAGAGCTCCTACCTCTACGTCTAGCTATGTGAACAAGCTCAAGGAAAGGGGGATAGAGAAAGAAACAAGCCAATCGTTTGAACTTAGACTAAGAGTTTAGAAATATCTTTAAGCTATTAACATATCATCATGGCTGGGATAGGCTAATTGAGCCACTTTAGGATTTTATTATTTTTCATGTGAACTATTTTGACCATACTACAGGGTACATGGTGATGAAAGCCACCTGAGGCTTACGGTAGCATGTCCACCTATGGCGTTAGATCGAAACCTGGCGGTAACACCTGAAGAAATGTGCATCGGTCGTTATCTCTACACTAATGAGACCTTCAGCAAACTAAAAATACTCTGCTCATAAAGCTACGCAAAAGAATGTCACGCATCTTTGAGCAAAAATTTGATTTGATAAACGGACATTGCTATATTGAGTAAGAATGCCATGGTGAGCCATGATTGGCTCTTGTGTCAGTGAAACGAAGTTTTGTGATAAATTTGGTATACCGCCATGTGCAGAAGGGAATAATAAAAGTGTTACAAAAATTTCTATGTTCATGATTTTCGAATAACATGACAAATTTAAACAAATTTTCTTTTTATACCCACCTTTATAGGATAGGGGGTATACTCATTTGGTCATTCCGTTTGCAACGCATCGAAATATCCTTTTCCGACCCTACAAAGTATATATTGGGTTGCCCAAAAAGTAATTGCGGATTTTTCATATAGACGGCGTTGACAAATTTTTCAACGGCTTGTGATTCTGTAATTGCATTCTTTCTTCTGTCAGTTATCAGCTGTTACTTTTAGCTTGCTTTAGAAAAAAAAGTGTAAAAAAAGTTTATTTGATTAAAGTTCATTCTAAGTTTTATTAAAAATGCATTTACTTTCTTTTAAAAAATCCGCAATTACTTTTTGGGCAACCCAATATATTTCGGATCGTCGTAAAATTCTAAGGCAATTTAACGATGTCTGTGTGTCTGTCCGTCTATCCGTCTGTCTGTTGTCTGTCTGTGTTGTAAATGAGCTGAAATTCGGTACAGATACGCCTTTTTGCTGCACTCAGGTTAAGTTCTTGGACGGGCCAAATCGGACCACATTTGGATATAGCTGCCATAAAGACCGATCTGCCGATTATTATCCGTTTTCGCTGAAATTTGAAACAGTGAGTAGTTCTACGTCTCCCAACATCCTGCTTAAATATGGTTTAGATCGGACCATATTTGGATATGGCCGATATAGACCGATCTGCCGACAAAGGGTGTAAAACCCAAAATGCTTTATTTACAACCCGATTTCGGTGAAATTTGAAAAGGTGAGTTATTTTAAGCCTCCCAACATCCGACCCAAATATGGTTCAGATCGGATCATAATTGGACATAGCTGTCATATAGACCGATCTGCCGATAAAGGGTCTAAAGCCCATTAGAGCTTTATTTATTACTCTATCTCGCTGAAATATGAAACAGTGAGTTGTCCTAAACCTCCGGACATCCGACTCAAATATGGATTAGATCGGACTATATTTAGATATAGCTGCCATATAGACCGATCTCCCGATAAAAGGTCTTAAGCCCATAAAAGTTTCTTTATTACCCGATTTCGCTGAAATTTGAAACAGGGAGTTGCTTTAAGCCTCCCAACATCCTACTCAAATATGGTTCAGATCGGAAAATATTTGGATATAGCTGCTATATAGACCGATCTGCCGATAAAAAGCTGAAATTTGAAACAGTGAGTTGCTTTAAGCCTCCCAACATCCTACTCAAATATGGTTCAGATCGGAAAATATTTGGATATAGCTGCCATATAGACCGATCTGCCGATTTGGGATCTTAAGTCCTTAAAAGACGCAATTATAATCCGATTTCCTTGAAATTTAAAATAGTGAGTTGATTAAAGCATGCCGATATCCTACTCAAATATGGTTCAGATCTGCATATGGTCCAGATCAGATTATATTTAGATATAGATACCTATATAGACCGATTTTCCAATTTAGGGTATTAATCCCATAAAAAGCTGATTTGTTTCCCGACTTTGCTGAAATTATCACTTTTGTAAAAGTTCTTAGGACCTTAATCAAATATGATCCAGAGCAGCCACCATTTGCATATCTTCTTCTTATATATAAAAATCAATTTGTGTTTGTTTGTCAGTTTGTTAACATGTTTGTGTGTTCCTTATAGAATCAGAGACGGCTGAACCGATTTTCTTGAAATTCTTACATATGGTGGAAAATTTTTTTGATATCTGAAGGGGGGGCGGACCCTTCCCTTTACCCTAATTTTCAGAAACACCACATCTCGGAGATGGGTGGTGCGATTTAAGCGAAATATTGTGTGCTCTCATATAGTAGCCTAATAATAAAATTTTAGTTCCAAATTTCGGATGGGGTACCTAGGGGGGCCGCCCCACCCTAAAACCTACCAAACATATACATAGACCAATCACGACAATATGGGACTCAAATGAAAGGTAATTAAGATTAGAAAACTTATCCGATATCCAATTGTAGGACCAAGTGTTAGGGGGACCACCTCAACCCCCACCCAAAACACCCCTAAATCGGACATATTTACCGACCATGGCAATATGGGACTCAAATGAAAGGTATTTGCAAGTAGAATTCAAATCCGATATCCAAATTTGGGACAATGATTCAGGGGGTCCACCCCTTTCCCAAAACACCCCCCAAACAGGACTTATTTACTGACCATGGGAATATGGGGCTTAAATAAAAGGTATTTTAGTGTAGAATTCGAATGTGATATCCAAATATGGGTCCAAGTGTTAAGGGGCCGCCTCTCCCCAAAAACATCGCCCAAAGGGGATAAATTTACGACCATAGCAATATGGGGCTCAAATGAAAGGTCTTTGGGAGTAAATCACGAATTTTATATCAATATTCGGGAAAAGAGTCTACGGGGCCACGCCACCCCCACAACACCACCCAAATAGTAAGTATTTTCAGACTATTGCATAATGAGGCTCAAATAAGAGGGTTTTTAAAGTGGAACACGAATCCGATGTATATTTTCAAGACCAACTCACTGAGTGGCCGCCCATCCCCCAAAACACCCCCCAAGCCGGTCATGTTTGCCGACTATGGTAATATGGGGCTCAAATTAAAGGTGTTTGGGAGTAGACCACATATCTGATATCAAAATTAGGGACCAATTGTCTAGGGGACGTCCCACTAGCATAACAACCCCCAATAGGACGTATTTGCTCACCAAGACAATTTGGGTCTTAAAGAGAGTGGAACAAAATATTTTTGGTTTTTAGGGCCAATACCCCAAACCGGATATATTGGGTTGCCCAAAAAGTAATTGCGGATTTTTCATATAGTCGGCGTTGACAAATTTTTTTCACAGCTTGTGACTCTGTAATTGCATTCTTTCTTCTGTCAGTTATCAGCTGTAACTTTTAGCTTGCTTTAGAAAAAAAAGTGTAAAAAAAGTATATTTGATTAAAGTGCATTCTAATTTTACTTTCTTTTAAAAAATCCGCAATTACTTTTTGGGCAACCCAATATTTTTCACGTATTACCCCATATGTGGCCCTGTGTGGAAGCATGGAGACTTAAGCAGAACTTAAACCACGAACCTTGACAGCAAATGAACATTGAACACAAGGAACAACTGTAATCTTGGCAGAGTGCTATAATAATACGGTTGAATGGATGTCACTGCTACGAGGGATGATGAGAAACGAGAAGGCAAGACTTCACATTGCCACACTACTTAACTTAACTTTACGAACCTAGAACATTTCTTCAACCCTACTTGCGATAGGCAACAATGTATTATTTATAGAATTCATGTAGGTACTCGTATCTATTCTTTCCATATTCCTCTTCCTTCCTTCCATCCTTTGCCTTCTGCTCAGCTACGAAATCTTGATAGTTGGCACATTAACTATTTTTTAAGCATTTCTTTGATTCACACAAACATTTGTAATTGTTTCTGCATTAGTTTTTGGCATTCTACCAACGTATCGATATAAAATTCTTACTGCAAAGACATTCTTCTTTACTTGAGTACCGGTATGGCATTACCCCCTGCGGTAACCATTGGATTTGTAATTTTATCTTGGTAGTAGTAGCAGCTGTTGTTGTTGTTGTTGTTGATGATGGTTTCTTCTTTTGTTTTTTATGCTGCAAAAGCTTTTGTGATGAATGACAGCCTCATCAAGCATCCAGCATCCATCTAATGATGAGGATGATAATTATGATGATAAACATTTTTGCGGCTGGCAGACTTGTTAATAAGAAAATAATATGGCATACATTGTTGTCGAATGGATGGATGGTTGAATGAATGTAGGCAAGTGGTGAAACAAAAGACTTAAGACACAAAACTAAATGATTTGATGTAGCCAATGGGGCATCATCAAATCAGGATAATTATGCTGATGATGATGGCAAAAATGTTAGTAAGAAAATTCAGATGTGCTTTAAATATTCAAAAGTCTGACTATGTGCTAAATTGCCATGAAAATTCTATTGAGGTACTTGAGCCCCATCACCAGGGGCTCAAGGAATCAAATCAGGAGATCGGTTTATATGGAAGCTATATCATAATCTAAACCGATATGGCCCATTTGCAATCCCAAAAGACCCAATGGGTTGCCCAAAAAGTAATTGCGGATTTTTCATATAGTCGGCGTTGACAAATTCTTCCACAGCTTGTGGCTCTGTAATTGCTTTCTTTCTTCTGTCAGTTATCAGCTGTTACTTTTAGCTTGCTTTAGAAAAAAAGTGTAAAAAAGTATATTTGATTAAAGTTCATTCTAAGTTTTATTAAAATTGCATTTACTTTCTTTTAAAAAATCCGCAATTACTTTTTGGGCAAACCAATACATCAATAGTAAGTATCTGCGCAAAATTTCTAGAGGCTAGCTGTACGCATTCGACCGCTATCATGATTTCGACAGACGGACGGACGGACAGGCAAGTTGTTACATTCAGGAGCGTACTGAGAAGGCTCACAGATGTTGGAGGCTATGTGGACGGGTCGTATCCTCTAAATGGGGCCTGAATCCGAGGACAGTCCACTGGCTCCAGAAAAGCGTGATTAGACCCATACTCACTTACGCCTCAGCAGTTTAGTGGACTGTTATGGAGAAAAAGTGCAACGTTAGGACCATACCACAAGTTCAGAGAACATGATGTCTTGGCATAGGTGGAGCATTGAGGACCACGTCCACTAGGGCACTGGAGACTATTTTAGATATCCGACCTATTGACATGCAGATTAAATGTGAGGCAGCTACCGCGGCTAGGAGGCCACCGTAGCACAGAGGTTAGCATGTCCGCCTATGACGCTGAACGCCTGGGTTCGAATCCAGGCGAGACCATCAAAAAAATGTTCAGCGGTGGTTTTACCCTCCTAATGTTGGCAACATTTGTGAGGTACTAGCCATGTAAAACTTCTCTCTAAAGAGGTGTCGCACTGTAGCACGCCGTTCGGACTCGGCTATAAAAAGGAGGCCCCTTATCATTGAGTTTAAAATTGAATCGGACTGCACTCATTGATATGTGAGAAGTTTGACCCTGTTCCATAGTGGAATGTTCATGGGCAAAATTTGCATTTGCATTAGCTACCGCGGCTATGAGACTTAAGGCGATTGGGAGAATGGATTGAGGATGGGAGCAGCTCATACCATTGAGGCGACGATAGGAAACCTGAAAGGAAGGGAAGAGGTTTCCGATTGGATATCTGAGACGACCCTTGAGGTCGAATGCGAGGCACAGCTGCCAGCGACACAGTCTTGAACTGACGGAAACCGTCTGAAAGATCATGTTACACGGATGGATCAAAGTCAGGGGACAGAGAACGCCTGGGGATTTGCATTGAGAACCCAGGGACTGAGATCTGTTTTAGACTACCTGGCCATAATGCGGTTCTGCAGGCGGAGATACGGATGATCACGGAATATTAACGGACAGTAAAATGGCCCTAAAGGCAATAAAAACCAGGGGAGTAAGGTCACTAACAGTCTTGTAGTGTAAGAAGAAGATTAATGCCTTCTCTGAGGCATAATGCGGATCTGCAGCCGGACGATCACGGAATGCGTGAGGTGGTGTGGTGTTAACTCGAAGACGTCAAGAGCGAACATATTAACGGACAGTAAAATGGCCCTAAAGGCTATAAAAACCTGGGGAGTAAGGTCACTAACAGTCTTTGAAGTGTAAGAAGAAGATTAATGCCTTCGCTGAGGAGGGCAAAATCCGCATCATTTGGGTGGGCCGGGCCGGGAGTAAGAGGGAATGAAAGAACAGGCAACTTGGCCAGAGAATTGCCTTCAACTTGGTTAACCCGAAGCTTTTCGACCGACGTAGTCCGAGTTAAGGGCTTGGCCAGGTAACACTGTGGAACGGCGAAATGATGGGTAGGACGTCGAAAATCTTATGCGGAAATCCAGATTGTGAGAAGACGAGGCCATTACAGAAAAGAAGTAAGCAGGAGGTCAGTATAGCTTTTGGTGTCATAACGGGGTACATAGGACTACGAGCTCACTTATGCAAAATCGGTGCGGCAAGTGATAGCATGTGTAAGGAATGTGGGGAAGATTATGGGCTTTTGCTGCTAACAGACACCGGTACTTAGGTGGGGACATGATACCAGATATCAAACAACTTAGGGGAGTGGTATGGAAAACAATTAAGGATAAGGAATTCCTAACTTAAATTTTCTTTTCCAGGTTGCTTTTTAGAATTTAGAGCCCACAACAAGGCCACCGTAGCGCAGAGGTTAGCATGTCCGCCTATGACGTTGAACGCCTGGGTCCGAATCCTGGCGAGACCATCAGAAAAAATTTTGCAGCTGTGGTTTTCCCCCTCCTAATGCTGGCTACATTTGTGAGGTACTTTGCCATGTATGGTTGCCCAAAAAGTAATTGCGGATTTTTCACGACGGCCAAATGAAGTTGATGATGACCAAATCAAAGCATTAATCGAATTGGATCGTCATGTAACTGAGCGTGAGATAGGAGAGAAGTTAAATATACCAAAATCAACCGTTCATTTTCACATAAAAAGTCTTGGACTGGTGAAAAAGCTTGATATTTGGGTACCACGTGTATTGAAAGAAATTCATTTAACAAACCGAAGAATCAACGCTTGTGATATGCACCTTAAACGCAATGAATTCGATCCGTTTTTAAAACGAATCATAACCGGGGATGAAAAATGGATTGTTTACAACAACGTTAGTCGAAAACGATCATGGTCCAAGCATGGTGAACCAGCTCAAACCACTTCAAAGGCTGATATCCACCAAAAGAAGGTTATGCTGTCTGTTTGGTGGGATTGGAAGGGTGTGGTATATTTTGAGCTGCTTCCAAGGAACCAAACGATTAATTCGGATGTTTACTGTGAACAATTGGACAAATTGAATACAGCCATCAAGGAGAAGCGACCAGAATTGGTCAATCGTAAAGGTGTCATATTCCACCAGGCCAACGCTAGACCGCACACATCTTTGGTCACTCGCCAAAAAACTGAGTGAGCTTGGCTGGGAACTTTTAATGCATCCACCATATAGCCCTGACCTTGCACCATCAGACTACCATTTATTTCCATCTTTGCAGAACTCCTTAAATGGTAAAACTTTCGGCAATGATGAGGCTATAAAATCGCACTTGGTTCAGTTTTTTGCAGATAAAGGCCAGAAGTTCTATGAGCGTGGAATACTATATTTGCCAGGAAGATGGCAAAAGGTTATCGAACAAAATGGCAATTTTATATTTGATTAAAGTTCATTGTAAGTTTTATTAAGAATGCATTTACTTTCTTTTAAAAAATCCGCAATTACTTTTTGGGCAACCCAATATTTAAATAGCACGGAATTTCTAACTTAAATTTTCTTTCTCCAGGTTACTCTTTAGAATTTAGAGCCCACAAAAGGCAACCATAGCGCAGAGGTTAGAATGTCCGCCTATTACGCTGAACGCCTGGGTTCGAATCCTGGCGAGACCATCAGTAAAAATTTTGCAGCGGTGGTTTTCCCCTTCCTAATGCTGGCGACATTTGTGAGGTACTTTACCATGTAAAACTGCTCTCCAAAGAGGTGTCGCACTGCGGCTAGCCGCTCGGACTCGGCTATAAAAAGGAGGCCCCTTATCATTGAGCTTAAACTTGAATTGGACTGCACCCATTGATATGTGAGAAGTTGACACCTGTTCCTTAGAGGAAAGTTTTTTCAAGACGATTACTGGTTTAGGTGTATGTCCATGGTGGCATGGGGCGGATTAATATCTGCACCCTCTTTTCAACCTAACCTAACCTATTGACAATTTGTGTATGCCAACAATGTGGAGTATAATTGTAGTCAACATACACCCATGAGACCTAGAAGTTTAGATTATGGGTTGCCCAAAAAGTAATTGCGGATTTTTCATATAGTCGGCGTTGACAAATTTTTTCACAGCTTGTGACTCTGTAATTGCATTCTTTCCTCTGTCAGTTATCAGCTGTTACTTTTAGCTTGCTTTAGGAAAAAAGTGTTAAAAAAGTATATTTGATTAAAGTTCATTCTAAGCTTTATTAAAAATGCATTTACTTTCTTTTAAAAAATCCGCAATTACTTTTTGGGCAACCCAATATAAGTACATTTTTATGCTGTGTATTGAAGAAGGCACAGCGGGTTAGTAGGCATTAATTAAGTCCCGCTCTCCCGATTTCACTTATTCAGCCTCTGGATGCCGAAATTGTTTTCCAATTTAGCTGAAATTTAGAATTTACTGTTTTATTATGACTTCCAACATTCATGGTTAGTATTGTCTAAATCGGTCTATAACCTGATATAGCTGCCATATAAACTGATATACCGCCCACTAGAAGCTTCAATATTTGCCTAATTTTGCAGAAATTTGGTACGCAAGGTACTCATATGCCCTTCAGCTAAGTTTATTTGTGTAAATTTTTAGCGGAATCCATGATTTCCAAGATTCACCCCGTCTCGAACTTAGCACATGTTTACCTATTAACGGTTAAGTTACTACAAAAAAAGTCAAAAATAGACATAAAGTTCTGCTGGGCATGCAAAAATCAAAAAAACCAATGTAATGTATTGGGAATCTCCCCTAATACCAAATCATAAGCTACAAAAAAACAAAAGACTTAAGAAACAAACTCGAAGCCATCACATTTTTAACACAGATTTATTATTGGCTTATGTTTCGGTGGAAAAAATGAAAGTTTTCTTAACCAAACACAAAATAACAAAAAAACCATTCTTCATTCATAAATGAAAGAGACTTTAACAAACTCCATGCAACCTAAATAAACCTCCCCCCCCCCCCCCCCCAAAAATTCAAATTCTAACTGTAATTATTAAAATAAAAAAAGCAAAACTTTAAGTACACCGACGATTGTCTATAATTATTGCTGTGGCATCGCAAGCAATGCATGACAAACTCCAGGTTAGATAAGTACTCGTTATTGTTGTTGTTCTTGTAGTACATCTCGTCTAGTACGTACTCAAGTTTCAAGCAACGTTTATGCAGTGTGTATGCCTGTGTGTGTGTGTGAGTGTGCATGCGGTTCGGGTTAATGATGATAATGATAACTGTGACTTGTTTTAGGCCATGATACCACTTAACAAGCAAAAAAACTTTAAAAAAAAACCAAAACTAGAAGAACTACCCGAAAAAATGCTAAACTAAATCAAAAGTAGAACAAGTCAGTCAGTCAAACGAGCCAGCCAGCCAAAAAAACGAAAAACATTCCCCAAAAGAAATAAAATAACAAAAAAAAAATTAAACAAAGTATAAGCCATAAAAGACATCTGCATACGGAAAAAGTATTTAAGAATCCATTCCAAAAAAACACACACACACACACACACAAACTAAAGCTATATGAAATTACAATGCTACATGCCATAGATAAAACTGAAAAAAAAAACCAAAAAAAAATTATAGGTGGTTTCCAACAACTCAACACACAAAAAGAAAGATCATAAATAATTCGTAGTCATAAAAAAAAAAATAGTTGCTACTACTTGTACTTAAAACACGCATTATTTCAATATACTCTCCTCCGCCAAAAAAAAAAGAGGCGCACAAAAAAATATGTGAACAACCATTAACCAGCTGCTTTGGAAGATGCCACAGCCAGCCGGTCTTAAGCTGCAGCAAATATTGACAGCCACACCATCTGCAGCAGGAGCATTCGTTTCTAAGCCCGCGGAAAAAAACTAACTAAGAGTGGAGACCAGATCATGTTGAGATTTTGTTTTTCTAGTGGCGGCCTATTATTAATGACAATTGGAATGGTAAATGAATGCTCAGAATATATGTAAGCGTTGTACTCAAACACTTGGAAAAATATGCAAACACAAAATGACCGAATGACTTGAGGATGCTGAAAACCAAGCAACGGTTCTGATTTGTTTTAACTTGGCAATCTTGGTATTCTTTCATCCTTTCTGCGGTGTCACCTAGGCAAATGGAAATTTTGCCCATGAACATTCCACTAAGAGAACAGGGGCAAACTCACTATGAGTGCAGTTCGATTCAAGTTTTAAGCTCAATGATAAGGGGCCTCCTTTTTATAGCCGAGTCCGAACTTTTTGGGTTGCCCAAAAAGTAAATGCGGATTTTTTAAAAGAAAGTAAATGCATTTTTAATAAAACTTAGAATGAACTTTAATCAAATATACTTTTTTTACACTTTTTTTTCTACAGCAAGCTAAAATTAACAGCTGATAACTGACAGAAGAAAGAATGCAATTACAGAGTCACAAGCTGTGAAAAAATTTGTCAACGCCGACTATATGAAAAATCCGCAATTACTTTTTGGGCAACCCAATATTTTGTTTTATTTTGTTTTATTTTATTTCATTTTTATTTTTTTTTATTTTATTTTATTTCATTTCATTTCATTTCATTTTATTTTATTTTATTTTATTTTATTTTATTTTATTTTATTTTATTTTATTTCATTTTATTTTATTTTATTTTATTTTATTTTATTTTATTTTATTTTATTTTATTTTATTTCATTTTATTTTATTTTATTTTATTTTATTTTATTTTATTTTATTTTATTTTATTTTATTTTATTTTATTTTATTTTATTTTATTTTATTTTATTTTATTTTATTTTATTTTATTTTATTTTATTTTATTTTATTTTATTTTATTTTATTTTATTTTATTTTATTTTATTTTATTTTATTTTATTTTATTTTATTTTATTTTATTTTATTTTATTTTATTTTATGTTATTTTATTTTATTTTATTTTATTTTATTTTATTTTATTTTATTTTATTTTATTTTATTTTATTTTATTTTATTTTATTTTATTTTATTTTATTTTATTTTATTTTATTTTATTTTATTTTATTTTATTTTATTTTATTTTATTTTATTTTATTTTATTTTATTTTATTTTATTTTATTTTATTTTATTTTATTTTATTTTATTTTATTTTATTTTATTTTATTTTATTTTATTTTATTTTATTTTATTTTATTTTATTTTATTTTATTTTATTTTATTTTATTTTATTTTATTTTATTTTATTTTATTTTATTTTATTTTATTTTATTTTATTTTATTTTATTTTATTTTATTTTATTTTATTTTATTTTATTTTATTTTATTTCATTTTATTTTATTTTATTTTATTTTATTTTATTTTATTTTATTTTATTTTATTTTATTTCATTTTATTTTATTTTATTTTATTTTATTTTATTTTATTTTATTTTATTTTATTTTATGTGGTCATGCCATTATTGGTGTTTGTTTCCCTTTTGGAGAGAAGTTTTACATGGCATAGTACCTCACAAATGTTGCCAGCATTGCAAATGCAAATTTTGCCGATGAACATTCTACTAAGAGAACAGGGGCAAACTTTCAACTCAAGTTTTAAGCTCAATGATAAGGGGCCTACTTTTTATAGCCGAGTCCGAACGGCATGCCGCAGTGCGACACCTCTTTGGAGAGAAACTTTACATGGCACAGTACCTCACAAATGTTGCCAGCATTAGGAGGGGAAAACCACCGCTGAAATTTTTTTCTGATAGATTCGAACCCGCCAGGATTCGAACCCGCTTAGCGCGTCATAGGCGAACATGCTAATCTCTGCGCTTCGGTGGCCTTCTAGGTAGTTAACTTTAACATTCGTTAAAGGTAGTGAGCTAAAATGTGCCACGAGTTCAACAGTATAACGTTGAAAACATGGGTTGGGGCGTCGAGTTAGTAACCCATCAGCCGGAAAACGTGAAGAAATTACTTTGAAAAGACAAAGAAGATTGAAAACGGATCTCCTCTTTGTTGACGATATCCGCCAACGTTTTAAGGACCATGATATGCATATCTGCACCTGGAATGTCAGCACTCTTTATGGAGAGGGTGCCGAATACACACTGGCGGATGTTTTGGAGATATATGGGGCAGACATTAACAGGAAGTGCGATGGCTCGGGAAGGGTTCTATTACAACACCGATAGGTGACGCCCTATATTATATTATTAGCGATGAAACAAGGCATGAATTTGGCATGGGATATGTGGTTAGTCGGAGACTGAAACACCTTGCCATCAGCTTTACTCCTGTGGATAAGAGTCTAGCTACAAGCCGCATGAAGTCCAAATTCTTTAACATTAGCCCCCTTTTTAACACATGCCCCGACGGAAGGCAAGGACGAACAAACCAAGGAAAATTTCTGCAAGCACCTAGAAAAAGAAGATTTGGCACGCATATGTAGACCTAAAAAAAAAAAACACCCCAAGCCAAATCTTTTAAAGATCGAACGAAAATTGTGGCTTCTACGGCCTTAAAAGTCCATATCGGATGAAAGATATATATGGGAGTTGTATCTAAATATGGACCGATTTTTGTGAAACTTTGCGCACATATGTAGACGTCAAATAAAACACCCCATGCCAGATCTTTTAAAGATCGGACAAAAATTGTGGCTTCTGCAGCCTTAAAAGTCCATATCGGATAAAAGATATATATGGGAGGTATATCTAAATTTGAACCGATTTATATAAAATTTTGCGCACATATGTAGACCTCAAAAAATAACCCCCACGCCAAATCTTTTAAAGATCGGACTAAAATAGTGACTTTTACAACCTTTAAAGTCCATATCGGATGAAAGATATATATGGGAGGTATATCTAAATCTGAACCAATTTGTTTGAGATTTTGCACGCATAATACCCCTTACCAAATATTTTAAAGATTGGACTACAATTGCGGCTTCTACAGTCTTAAAAAGCCACATCGGATGAAAGATATATATGGGAGCATATCTAAATCTGGACCGATTTTTATGAAACTTTGCACACATATGAGGACGTTGAATAAAACGGCCCATGCCAAATTTTGTAACGATCGGACCAAAATTGTGGCTTCTACCTCCTTAAAAGGCCATATCAGATGAAAAATATATATGGGAGCTATATCTAAATCTGGACCGATTTTTATGAAACTTTGCACACATATGAGGACGTTGAATAAAACGGCCCATGCCAAATTTTGTAAAGATCGGACTAAAATTTTGGCTTCTACATCCTTAAAAGGCCATATCGGATGAAAAATATATATGGGAGCTATATCTAAATCTGGACCGATTTTTATGAAACTTTGCACACATATGAGGACGTTGAATAAAACGGCCCATGCCAAATTTTGTAAAGATCGGACCAAAATTGTGGCTTCTACATCCTTAAAAGGCCATATCGGATGAAAAATATATATGGGAACTATATATAAATCGGATCCGATTATGATGAAATTTCGCACACATATTGGGACCTCACAAAAAACACTCCACGCCAAATCTTGTAAAGATCGGACTATAATTGTGGCTTCTACAGCCTTAAAAGTCCATATCGGTTGAAAGATATATATGGGAGCTATATCTAAATCTGGACCGATTTTTATAAAATTTTGCGCACATGTGTATCCCTCAAAAAAAAACATCCCATGCCAAATCTTTTAAAGATCGGACTACAATTGTGGCTTCTACAGCTTTAAAAGTCCATATCGGATGAAAGATATATATGGGAGCTATATATAAATTTGAACCGATTTATATGGGATTTTGCACGCATATGTAAAACTCAAAAAAAAAAAAAACACCCCACGCCCAATCTTTTAAAGATCGAACTAAAATTGTGGCTTCTACAGCCTTAAAAAGCCACATCGGTTGAAAGATATATATGGGAGCTATATCTAAATCTGAACCGATTTTTTCAAAATCAATAGCGTTCGTCCTTGGGCCAAAGAAGTGATATATGCAAAATTTCATGACAATCAAACAATAAATGCGACCTGTACCTTGATCACAAAAATACATGGACAGACAGACAGACGGACATAGCGAAATCGAATCAGGAAGTGATTCTAAGCCCATCGGTATACTTATGCGTCTAGCTCTTCTCCTTCTTAGCGTTGCAAACAAATGCTCAAACTTATAATGCCACGTACCTACACCACGTAGGGTATAAATAGGAAAGGTAAATACTTTAGGCCCAGTAGTTCGAAAATTTACATGAAGAAGCTTCCGATAATAGCTTGAGGCTAAAAGACTTCGCCGCTGCAAAGAAAGTTAGTAGCACCAGATTTCAACATAAAAATACCCACAAAGCCACATGGCTGATACGAGGAACCACACGTTGTGATAGATGGAAGGCATTCAACCAACGCGTTAGATGTACGATCGATCCGAGAGGCGAACATCGATCTTTACCTTGTTGCAGCAAAGGTTCGCACTCGTTTGAGTATGTGGAGAAACATACGATCTGACACTGCACGGAAGCTGGATATGGGAAAGCTGCAAACATAAAAGGTGGTAACGGCATACTCCACTAGGCTGATCCAATTGCTTGAAGAAAGTACTCCCTGTTGCGATAGTATAGCAGCGCAATGGCAAACCATTGCCCGCTCCATGGAAAGAACCGCAACATCTGTACTTGTGGACCCCAAAGGACCCCAAACGAACGCATGGTATGGCCAGCAGTGCCAAAATGCTTGAAGCTTAGAATGCGGAGTGCAGGGTAATCTTATAGTAGCAACGCGCCAGATGAAGGAGAGGCTTCGGGAGAAAAGGAAAAAGGTTTATTCCGCTAGAGCGAGAAGGAAATGGAAAGACGTGAGTGTGAGCGAATCGCAATGTTGCCAGGAGCCAGACTGTGTACTGAGGGTATGGAAAAAAAACTTTTACCAGCTGCTGGTACCGATGATGGTGGCCATGAGCATACCGCATAACAAATATCTGGCCAGAACGAGGTCCACGAAACAGAGTACCCGACTGAAAAACAAGAGTTGAGGGGTTGAGACAGAGTTGCCTGCAACATAGAAGAATATTTCGATGCCAATGGTGGTACACATAGACATCGAGGGGTCTGTACACAATGTGAGGACTGAGACACTCATCCAATCTTTAGATCAGTACCGGGTTGATCACGCTCTTAGAGACTCGACAAACAACGTGCTAAGAAATAGGAGAGTAAATTGTACATCTGATGACATACAAAGACAAAGTGCACTGGGCACTGGGCACAGGAGCAGGGGGGATTTTATGGCATACGCCTGGACTAGATCTAGGCGTCTGAACAGAGAAGACTGAAGTCTGCATGTTTACGAGGAGGACGAAGGTGGACCAATTTGAGGCGCCACGATTTCGATATACGCCAAGGTCAAATACTTTGTATTGGAAAATTAATTGGAAGTGCCACATATAGGAGTGAACTCAGAAGGCTCCCAGATGTTGGGTACTAAGTGAATGGATTGTAGGCTCGAAATGGATCCCGTATCCAAGGATAGTCCACTGCCTTTACAAGTGCGTAATTAGACCAATACTAAGATATGCCTCAGTAGTTTACAGGACTGCAATGGAAACAAGTAAAAAGGCGTTAAGTTCGGCCGGGCCGAACTTTGGATACCCACCACCTCGGGTATATATGTAAACCATCTTTCATCAAAATTCGGTGAAAATTTCATACCTTATACTCATATACCTCATACCGATCTGAACTATATACGACACGATGTCGAAAAGCCGAACATAAGTCACTGTGTAAAATTTCAGTGAAATCGGATTATAAGTGCGCCTTTTATGGGGCCAAGACGTTAAATCGAGATATCGGTCTACATGGCAGCTATATCCAAATCTGAACCGATTTGGGCCATGTTGCATAAACATGTCGAAAAGCCTTACACAAAGCACTGTCCCAAATTTCGGCGAAATCGGACAATAAATGCCTCTTTTATGGGCCCTAAACTTTAAATCGAGAGATCGGTCTATATGGCAGCTATATGCAAATCTGGACCGATCTGGGCAAAATTGAAGAAGGACGTCGAAGAGCCTAACCAAACTCACTGTCTCAAATTTCAGCGACATCGGACAATAAATGCGCCTTTTATAGGCCCCAAAACCTAAAACCTAGATATAGGTCTATATGGCAGCTATATCCAAATCTGGACTGATCTGTGCGATATTGCAGAAGTATGTCAAGGGGCTTAACTCCACTCGCTGTTCCAAATTTCGGCGACATCAGACAATAAATGAGCATTTTATGGGCCCAAAACCATGAATCAAGAAATCGGTCTATATGGCAGCTATATCTAAATCTGAACCGATCTGGACCAAATTGAAGAAATATGTCAAAGGGCATAATACAACTCACTGTCCCAAATTTCAGCAAAATCGGATAATGAATGTGGCTTTTATGGGCCTTACACCATAAATCGGAGGATCGATCTATATGGCAGCTATATCCAAATCTGGACCGATTTGAGCCAAATTAACGAAGGATGTTGATGGGCCTTACACAATTCACTGTCCCGAATTTCATCAAAATCGGATAATAAATGTGGCTTTTATGGGCCTAAGACCCTTAACCGGAGGATCGGTCTATATGGCAGCTATATCCAAATCTGAACCGATCTGGGCCAATTTAACGAAGGATGTTGAAGGGCCTAAGGCAACTCACTGTCCCAAATTTCAGCAAAATCGGATAATGAATGTGGCTTTTATGGGCCTTACACCATAAATCTGAGGATCGGTCTATATGGCAGCTATATCCAAATCTGGACCGATCTGATTGGCGAAGGATGTCGAAGGGCCTAACACAACTCACTACCCCAAATTTCAACAAAATCGGATAATAAATGTGGCTTTTATGGGCCTAAGACCCTAAATCGGCGGATCGGTCTATATGGGGGCTATATCAAGATATAGTCTGATATAGCCCATCTTCGAACTTAACCTGCTTATGGACAAAAAACGAATCTGTGCAAAATTTCAGCTCAATATCTCTATTTTTAAAGACTGTAGCGTGATTTCAACAGACAGACGGACGGACATGTCTAGATCGTCTTAGATTTTTACGCTGATCAAGAATATATATACTTTATAGGGTCGGAAATGGATATTTCGATGTGTTGCAAACGGAATGACAAAATGAATATACCCCCATCCTTCGGTGGTGGGTATAAAAATGTGCAACATCAAGACATTGCAATAGGTTCAGAGAGTATGTAATCTTGGCATAAGCGGGGCGATGAAGGTCACGCCCATTACGCCCTTGCAAACTATTCTAGATATCCGACATATAGACATACAGATTCAGTAACTACTCTGAACGTGTTGTAATGTCATAGACTTATGGGAGAGAGGATAGAGTATAGGGAGTGATCATGGCATTGCGGGATAATAAAAGCGACGAATACCGAGCTTGATAGATTGGAACAGATTTCTGTTGGGATACTTGAAATAACTCTTGAGGTCGTTTACTAGGCACAGTCTCGGTACTCTGATAGAAGTTCATGCTACAAGCAGGGATCAAAGCTAGAGGACAGAGTAAGCCTGGGCTCTACATTGAGGCCTTAGGACTCTGATCTGCTTCAGACTGCCTGAACATAATACGATCCTGCAAGTGGAATAAAGGACGACCATGGAATGCGTAAAGTTGAAATGATTTCAACGCAAAGGCTTCGAGTGTGAATAGTAACTGCCAATCCGGGCTATACTTTACTTACTTTAATTGGCTATGACAGAATATTTGTTTCACTAGCCGAACGTAGAATAGCGTTCCAAGCGCCTCGAACTTCTGCGCTCATTCTAAAATCTCTGACACCAAGTTTCGAGGTGTTTAAACAGCTCAGCGGGTAACTCGTCGGCTCCTGCTGCCTTGTTGTTCTTTAGTTGGGTCATACAGGGTGGCTGATGAAAGCCGCTACCAAAAAAAAATGTAATAACTTTTTTTCTATTTAATAATAATAATTTAATAATTAATTTAATTAATTAATTAATTAATTTAATTAATAATAATTTAATAATTAATTTAATAATTTAATTTAACATGAATAAAAGAAAAATGTATTCCATACACCGAAAAAAAAATGTAGCAATATTCATCATTGTAGCAATATTCATCAGCCACCCTGTATAGCAACCAGAATAGTAAGGGGAAACAAAAGGGCAGACGAATTGGCCGTAGGGTTGAGAGGAATACCATCACTAAACTTGTTGCAAAGGCTTTCCAGGTGACGTAGTTCGAGTTAATGGCGCAAATGTAGCACTGTGGTACAGTAAAACGGTCGTAAGGACGACGAACATCCTATGAAAGCTCCCGATCGAGAGAAAAAGTGACAGAAACCAGAAAGGAAATCAGAGTGACTTTCGTTATAATTTTGGGGTCACATTCGGCTACTGGCACACTTATGCAAAAAAGGTGCGGCCAGTGGTAACGTGTTTAGGTCAGCGAGGATTCCTATGTCATTGCCTGGCTTTTGCGGCTAACAGATGCCGTAGCTAAGGTGAGGCGTAGAATGAAGAATGATTGCGGATATTGTAAGCATCACAGAATTCATAGACATAGATTTGTCAAGGATATTTTTCGTTATTTAGAGCACACAAAAAGTTTTTGCTGCATTAGATGTCCATAGAGGCAAAGAGGCGAATTAATATCCGCAGCCTCTTATGAACCTTAGACCAATACTTACTTACGCCTTAGAAGTTTGGTGGACTAAAGTGCAACATAAGGACCATACAAGAGGTTCAGAGACCATGTTGTCTTGGCATCGGCGGAGCGATGAGGACAACGCCCACTAAGATACTGGAGACTTTTCTAGATATCCAAACCCATTGACAAACAGATTAAGTGTGAGGCAGCCACTGCGGTTATGAGATTTAAAGGAATGGGAGAATGGATTGAGGATGGGAACAGCTCATACCATCGCAGTATAATCGAGGCAACGATAAGAAACCTGAAAGGAAGGGAAGAGGTTTCCGATCGGTAACCTGAGATGAACCTTGAAGTCGAGTGCGAGGCACTGTTGCCATCGGCACAGTCTTGGATCGACGGAACCCTAGTATTGCCATCTGGAGGATAATGTTACAGGGATGTATCAAAGCTAGAGGACCGAGTGGGCCTGGAAGAACCCAGGGACTGAGATCTGTTTTAGACTGTCTGACCATAATACGGTCCTACAGTCGGAGATCCGAGCGATCACGGAATGCGTGAGGTGGTGTGGTGCTAACGCGAGGACGTCGAGTGTGAATATCTTTGCAGACAGTAAAATGGCCATAAGGGCAATAACAATCAGGTCAGTAAGGTCTCGAACAGTCTTGCAGTATAAGAAGGAGATTCACGCCTTCTCTGAGGATGGGAAAATCCGCATCATTTAGGTGCCAGGCCATAACGGAGTAGGGGGAAATGAAAGGTCAGACGATTTGGCGGTGAAGGCCAGAGGACTGCCGTCAATAAACTTGGTTAATCCGAAGCCTTTCGGGTCGACGCCGCCCGAGTTAAGGGACGCAGTCCGAGGTAAGGGACGCAGTCCGAGTTAAGGGACGCAGTCCGAGTTAAGGGACGCAGTCCGAGTTAAGGGACGCAGTCCGAGTTAAGGGACGCAGTCCGAGTTAAGGGACGCAGTCCGAGTTAAGGCACGCAGTCCGAGTTAAGGGACGCAGTCCGAGTTAAGGGACGCAGTCCGAGTTAAGGGACGCAGTCCGAGTTAAGGGACGCAGTCCGAGTTAAGGGACGCAGTCCGAGTTAAGGGAGCGGGCGACGAATGCTGATGCAACATTGTGGAACAGCGAAACTGTCGGTAGGAAGGCGAAAATCCTATGGGGGAATCCAGATCGTGAGAAAACGAGGCTGTTACTGAAAGGAAGCAAGAAGGAGGTCAGCATAGCTATTGGTATCATAACGGGACACATAAAATCGGTGCGTCAAGTGATAGCATGTGTCGGGCATGCGGGGAAGATGATGAGACGTTGGAGCATTTCCTTTGTCATTACCCGTCTTTCGCGTTTAACAGATACCGGCACTTAGATGGGGACACAATACCAGTCATGAACCAAATTAGGGGAGTGGTATTGAAAACAATTAAGGATTTTGTAAATAGCAAGGAATTTCTAATTTAAAATTTTCTTTTTAGTGGTTACTTTAGAGTTTTTAGAGCGCACAACAAGCCGATACTGTGCTGTCTACGAATTAATATCCACACCCTCTAATGAAGCTAACCTAACTTTAACCTCTTCATTTTTCCATTTAAATTAAGTTTTCCTTTGCATTCTTAATTTCCTGAGGCAATTTTCCTCAACTTGAAGAAAATTAGGTCAAGTCCAATTAATAATGTGGTGCTGTAGAGCTCACACACACAACAGGATTTGTAAGAATTTCCTTAGAAATCTCATTCCTTCAAATGTCCCGGATGGAAAAACTAACACTTGAACTTGGCCAATGTACGTTCAATTATCTTCTGTACTTTTTTTGTTTTTGCTTTTGTTTTTGTTTCGTTGCCTTACGTCTGAAAGCTATTTTCAACAATATTTCATTCATTTAGCCTTTGGCCATTAAACATTATGCCACCAAATTGAAACCATTTGCTATCTACAAAATCCGGTAATAGTTTAGGATTTTTTCCTACTTCATCTTCGAGTTTTTTTTTTTTTGGTTGCCACTTCTTGGTCATGTCTATGATATGTCCGTATGGACCTATTTGAGGCAATACGACAAAGCCATATCACCATAGTCAGCAGTGGTAGTACTAACAACAGCCGGCTAGATGGCTGGTTGACTGGATGACTGAACTGAGCTGTATGAATGGATGGCAGGCGGGCCAATGGTTGAGTATGTCTTTAACTAAACTTTGTGGTTTGTTAAATGAATTTGAAATAAACGACAGTGACATACAAACGCAATGGCATGCTAAACACCATTTCCTGAGAGAAAAAAAAAAACAAAACACGAAATGGGTCGGGTATATCTAACACCATAGCCAGTTGGGTAAACTAGATATCTGGAGAATCGATAAATATTAATGGCCTTGACATTTTTAGATGGTCGGGCAATGTCCGTCTATATGTCCGCCTGCCTGTCGTTCTATATGTGCGTCCAAAGTATGGCATTATCACACACAACACAAAATTTTTACACAAAAATTTCAATTCCATGGCAGCCGGTTGGGCGTACCGGATTGATCCGATGAAGTCATTCATCGTCAAGGGCTGCCGACTCAGTGTACAACACACACAAAAATATCGATTTTTTCCTTGATCCAAAGATTTTGGTATTGATTTCGAATCGTAGAAAGGCCTTTGTGGAGGGTAGAAGTGCTTAGCCCCTACCTTGTATTCCAAGTTCTATTTTGACTTTTAACATTCATGCAAAGTTGAATCAATCAATTGGCAACTTTCTTACTTACTTCCATTTCATGTGGAAATGGTGTAAATGCATCCATCTCTTTCATGGCAAAGACTTTAAGCCAAGTTTAAACTGAAAACAGCATGTGGTTTGTTGCAGCTTGTTTTTTTTAGCGTTGATGGTTGTAGTTGGTGCTGTTGTTGTTGTTGTTGTTGTTTTTGTCGTTTTCTTATTTCTATATCTGCCAGTGAGGCTTGAGTTGACTTTGTTGACACATAGAAGTCAGAAAATGAAGTTTTACTGGTTTCGCAGTTTTGTGCCATTTTCTGCGCGCCACATTTTTATGGCCACCACCATCAGCAATCAACAACACCACCACCACAATCGGCAGCGGAATAACTATCATGCCACACCAACCACCAGAGATTTGGAGGCACAACAGGGTACCGGCATTGAGGCGGCAACCCCATCATATTCTCCAAATGGCTTGGTCAGTCAGTCAGTAAGTCTGCCTGCCTGCCACTCGTTTAGTTCATCCGTCATCTATGAAACCACTTTTCCTGGCTTCTTACGGCTTGCGCGTATGCTTCGATAGTGTTTGCGCGTATGTGCGTGTGTTTGTGTGCGTGTAGCATTGATGCGTGTTTTGTGCTTAATAGCAAAATCTTAATTACAACATGTTGTCCATGTCGCTCATGTTGTCTCCTTTTGCTGGCTGTTGCCAGTTGTCCACATTGCCACTGATGCGTCTGTTGTTCGTTTAGTGTTTGACATTTGTTTTTGGATAGAAGTAAAACAGCGAAATCCGACATTAAAACACGGAAAGAAACTCCAATGGCAATCAACGAAACTTTGCAGATGACATATTCGTCTTGTTCGTTATTGGCACCATCGACTTGTAGATCTATTGGACACTGTTTTGATAGAAACACACATCTTTGCGTGAGTTCAATAACAAAGCAGGAAGAAAATTTTAAAATCTAATCCTTTGGGGGTCACCAAAATATGGATATCAAATGAAAGGTCTTTTAAAAGTATAGCACAATGCTGATATAAAAATATATTCCTTGGCGTCTAAGGCGACGATATTCCTTGGCGTCCAAGGCAAGTATCTGGGTCACGTCCTACTATTCGGCAGGACATATAGATCGCGACAATAAATAAATTGTCTTTTGGGTCTTAGCAACGGGGGAACGACCCTCTCCTCCCGAACTGTCATGAAGAATGACCGAATGACTCAACTGAAAGGACGTGTCAAAGGGCAATCCCCCTCCCCCCCCTCCCTATCCTACCCAAAAATAAGTAAAAATGTGACCGTGCCGAACTTTGGATACCCCCCATCATGGATAAATTAACCATCCTCTTTTACAACAACTCCTTTACCATATCCATTGTGACATGCAGATCGGGGCTGGTTTGCATCATATTTGATTGAGGTCCCGAGAACTTTTACACAAGTTAAAGTTTCAGCGAAATTGGGATTAAGAACCTTAATTGGAAGATCGGTCTATATGAAAGCTATATCTAAATATAATCTGATCTGGACCATATGCTGATCGAATTACAGGAGGCTTAAAATAAGTCGCTGTGTCCAATTCCAGCGAAATCGGATAATAAATGCAGCTTTTGTGGGCTTCTGACCCTTTATCGGCAGATCGGTCCATATGACAGCTATATCTAATTATAGGCCGATATGTACCATATAAAGGTTGGATATCGGAAGGCTCAAAACACAGTTTTAAATTTCAGCAAAGTCGGGCAACGAATGTAGCTTTTATAGGCTTCAGACCATTAATCGGCAGATCGGTTTATATGGCAGCTATATCTAATTATAGGCCGATCTAACCCATATTTGGGTCAGATATCGGGAGGCCTAAAACTACGAACTGTTTCAAATTTCAGCGAAATCCGATAACAAGTAAAGCTTTTAAGGGCTTCAGACCATTTATCGGCAGATCGGTCTATATGGCAGCTATATCTAATTATAGGCCGATCTGAACCATAATAAGGTCAGATATCGGAAGGCTCAAAACAACCCACTGTCTCAAATTTCAGCGAAAGCGGATAAAAAATAAAGCTTTTATGGGCTTGGGTGGGTTTTTATACGGCAGGAGTGGAAACCGGGCCAACATCTACCCCAGGATTAAAAGTTTATAAGTCTGTCATCCTTCATTTTGAACACCCCGGAGAGACTAATTGATATTTGTATTACGGATCGCCTGGACCCTTCACAGGTATGCGGCTTTCAACAAGCAAGTCCTTTATGAAGTGGTTAGGAACACCGAAGGGTATAGGCGGTTTCACTTTGGCGACCTTCTTAGACATAGAAGGGACTTTTAATAAAGTGAAGATGGTCAGAAGCATCCCCCCCTCTTAGTCTTTTGCTGAATTGGGGTGATACGATACTGAAAGGCTGAATTATCAAGGCATCACTGGCGGGGGCTTAGTTATGACCAGAGAAACTCCCAAAGGCGGAATTCCCCGTTTGGAGTACAGTTAACCACTTGAATTTTTGCACAAATACTTCCTATTACGTCGGTTTGGAAAGTAAATGGGCCAAAACGGTCCATGTTTTGTTAGAGCTGCCACATCTCCCACGATCTCCCATTTTGACTGCTAGAGCCTCTATAGACAGCAATTATTATCCGATTTGACTCAAATTTGGCACGTGGCGTTTTGTTTTGACTTCCGTGCCAAGTTTGGTACAAATCGGTCCATAACCTGATATAATTCCCATATAAACCGATCTCTCGATTGTCCTTTAAAGCCTTTTTCTACAAAAACTTAGGCTTTTCCACCATTTTTGTCAAATGTATGCGTTCAGCGGTTTTTAAAACGTGGTAAAAACCGCTATTCAAAATAACCGGTTATTGATCACTCTAGTCTTTGCCTACGATGATAACGTTGTCATCATTGTGGGTGGCCATTTCCTCTCTACTATTACGGATCCCGTTCTGGGACGTTGAGGAAGCTCTCCGGAAGGGAGAGTGCTAACAGGCATCTATACTAAGCCGAGAAAGTTTTAGCTGGTACTTTTCAATAGAAAGAGAAAGCTGAGTGTTTTCAGGAGACCTTTACTATTGGGTTGCCCAAAAAGTAATTGCGGATTTTTTAATAAAACTTAAAATGAACTTTAATCAAATATACTTTTTTACACTTTTTTCTAAAGCAAGCTAAAAGTAACAGCTGATAACTGACAGAAGAAAGAATAAAATTACAGAGTCACAAGGCGTGAAAAAATTTGTCAACGCCGACTATATGAAAAATCCGCAATTACTTTTTGGGCAACCCTATAGATGGGTAGAACTTTTATTCTCTACGTAGACCAAATACCTGGGCGTGACCAGAAACTAAGCTAGAGAAGGAACGTCAAGAAGGAATCAGAGGGAACTACATGCGCTCTACTCTTGTCGCCACTAGTTACAAAGGGTTGGGAGCTTAGTGCGGGAACGCGGGAACAGCGGTTGTTCGGCCGATTGACTTATCTATGAATGTCTGATGTGTCATCGGGCTGTGGAAAACTGTACCCTCCGCAGGTTGATCGAGAAGATACAGGGCACCGCAGCTTTGTACATGGCTAGTGCAGGGAGGAGTGCTCTGAGAAAGGCGCTCCAATCTTCATCTTAGGCCTTGGGTGTGTGACAACGAAGATCAGCCTTAGACTGAAGGAGCCAGGTAACTGGCGCTCGTCAAACTTTGGGCATTATTCTTTTCAGCAAAATCAGAAACGTGCCCATGAATATTCCATTGAAGAACAGTGGCAAGCTTCTCACACATTCTCAATAATAAGAAACCTTCTTTTTATAGCCCAGTCCGAACGGTGTGCCGAAGTGTGAACGATTTTATTTGGCACAGTTCCTTACATATGTCGCCAGCATTAGAAGGGTGTAACTGACTCTGAAAAAATTCTAGCCAGGATTCGAACCTAGACATTCAGCATCATAGGCGGACATGATAATCTCTACAATGCGGTGGACTCCAGCCCAATGGGAGTCATTCCATGTTAACTTGTTAGACGTCGTTATCCCGAAAGGGAATCTTTGAGCTGAGGGCATGCCGGCCTTCCCGGGACCTACTATATACACGGATGGGTGTAAATTGTATGCGGGCACTGTAGCAGGAGTCTTGGAGTCCAGGAGTCTTGGAGTCCAGGAGTCTGGATGCGTGCAGCTTTTTTCGGTCAAAACTCTTCGCGTTTCTAAGGCACTGGGGGCGATGGCGCGGAGGGAGCGGAGCCCCGATCTGACTGTCACGATATATATGGACAATCAGGCGACGCTGGAGGGTTTGGCATTTTGAGGTTGAGACAAGTTTGAAGAGAGAAGGAGGGGCTTCTTCGAACCATGGGAAAAGCTGCCAGGCTCTTCTGTGCCCCGGGGTGGGTGGGTGGCGGTTAAAGAAGCGATCGACGAGTTGGCCAAGAATGGATCGCTGATAAGCCCAGATCGTGCTATAGAATCAGTGAACCCTCCCTTTTCACGACCTTCTTGATAGGGTGGACTATGAACGTGTGAATGAGTCATTGATCACGCGAATGGGGCGTAGGCCGCGTGAATAATACGTGAACCTTTTGAAACAGGCTGGAACCGCGCAACTGAATCGTTGCCTGATGCCGTGGCTTGCAAAGTGGACGATTATTTCGCAGAACAGGACGTCGCTTATCCTGCGATTGAGGAAGCGTGACTTCGGACTGCTGGTCATTGCAACGTCAGGTCTCTGGACCCAGGGAGAGGCAGACTTCTGAAGGTTATGCGATGAGGAGGAGAAGTCGGAGACCGTATAGCGCCTTTTGTCACACTTTTCCACAATTGCGAGAAGACATAGGGTAATGGGTACATACCTCTTTCCGTGCCTGGAACCCCGCCAGATACTTAGCCCTCTTTTAGAATTTCTGTAGAGGCCCGAATTGACGAAAAAGACCATAACCACACCGGTGAGAATTTCGACCGCCTGGTCTGTCCGTCTTTTTATCTGTCAAAAGCACGCTAGCATTAGAAGGAGTTAAAATATTCGCTTTATAGTAGGCACAAATGCTTCTTATTAGTGTAGGTCGGTTGGGATTGTGAATGGGCGTTATTAGGCTAGTTTGCCGATTTGAATTCAAGAGCCTCTAGCAATTCTTTTTCGATTTGGTTAAATTTCGCATGCGGTGTTCTCTTTTGGCTTTCAATAACTGTTCCAAGAATGTTTCATATCGGTTAATAACCTGATATAACTGTCATATAATCTAATCTCGAACCGTGACTTCTTGAGCCTCTTGAGGGCGTAGTTCTAACCTGACTTGGCAGAAATTTTGCATGAGGTATTGTGTATTTTCAATAATTCTGTCATGAATGTTTTAAATCGATTCATAACCTGATAAAGTGCCTGAGTTGAAAATATCCAGGCTACAAGAGATATCCTTGAAGTTGTGACTTTTCGGAAAGTATTGAAGTAGGGTGTGAGAGATGCTATGGGTATTGTAGGTTACCAGACGTCCGACGTCTTTTTTAATGGGTTTCTGGGATTGGGGTCCCAAGACACATTGTCCCAAATATTAATTCGTATTTAAGTTTACCACAAGTTGCCAAATCTTCTTTTGCAACGACATTTTCTTGTTCATTTTCCCAAGTTTGCAAATTATATCAATCAAAGAACAAACGCTATAAATAAAGAACATTTTTTTGTTGCAGGATGCATAAATCTTGTCCATGGCCACAGAAATAATTATGCTTGCATTCAAGTTTCCTTTTGAATGTGATAATGACCCAGTATTTATTTTTAAATGAGAGTTGACGAACATTGGAAGTCATGGGGGACACCATTTTCTTGGCATAAATAAATCTTGTTGATCAAAGAAATTATGCTTCCTCTGTTTGCGCTGGAACCAGAGATAAGAAGTCAATAAAAAATAATTTACCAACTCAATGGTGATTAGATAAATAAAAACATGTAAAAAGGCGTTAAGTTCGGCCGGGCCGAACTTTGGATACCCACCACCTTGGGTATATATGTAAACCACCTTTCATCAAAATTCGGTGAAAATTTCATACCTTATACTCATATACCTCATACCGATCTGAATTATATACGACACGGATGTCGAAAAGCCGAACATAAGTCACTGTGTCAAAATTCAGTGAAATCGGATTATAAATGCGCCTTTTATGGGGCCAAGACTTTAAATCGAGATATCGGTCAGCTATATCAAAATCTGGACCGATTTGGGCCAAGTTGCATAAACATGTCGAAGAGCCTAACACTAAGCACTGTCCCAAATTTCGGCGAAACCGGACAATAAATGCCTCTTTTATGGGCCCTAAACCTTAAATCCAGAGATCGGTCTATATGGCCGCTATATTCAAATCTGGACCGATCTGGGCAAAATTGAAGAAGGACGTCGAAGAGCCTAACCAAACTCACTGTCTCAAATTTCAGCGACATCGGACAATAAATGCGTCTTTTATGGCCCCAAAACCTAAAACCTAGATATCGGTCTATATGGCAGCTATATCCAAATCTGGACCGATCTGTGCCATAATGCAGAAGTATGTCAAGGGGCTTAACTTAACTCACTGTTCCAAATTTCGGGGACATCGGGCAATAAATGAGCATTTTATGGGCCCAAAACCATAAATCAAGAAATCGGTCTATATGGCAGCTATATCCAAATTTGAACCGATCTGGACCAAATTGAAGAAATATGTCAAAGAGCCTAACACATCTCACTGTCGCAAATTTCAGCAAAATCGGATAATGAATGTGGCTATTATGGGCCTTACACCATTAACCGGAGGATCGGTCTATATGGCAGCTATATCCAAATCTGAACCGATCTGGGCCAATTTAACGAAGGATGTCGATAGGCCTTACACAATTCACTGTCCCGAATTTCAGCGAAATCGGATAATAAATGTGGCTTTTGTGGGCCTAAGACCCTAAACCGGAGGATCGGTCTATATGGGGGCTATATCAAGATATATTCCGATATAGCCCATCTTCGAACTTAACCTGCTTATGGACAAAAACAGAATCTGTGCAAAATTTCAGCTCAATATCTCTATTTTTAAAGACTGTAGCGTAATTTCAACAGACAGACGGACGGACATGGCTAGATCGTCTTAGATTTTTACGCTGATCAAGAATATATATACTTTATAGGGAGGATCGGTCTATATGGCAGCTATATCCAAATCTGAACCGATCTGGACCAAATTAAAGAAACATGTTAAAGGGCCTAAGACAACTCACTGTCCCAAATTTCAGCGAAATCGGACCATAAATGTGGCTTTTATGGGCCTTAGACCCTAAATCGGAGGATCGGTCTATATGGCAGCTATATCCAAATCTGGACCGATCTGAGCCAAATTGACAAAGGATGTCGAAGGGCCTAACACAACTCACTGTCCCAAAATTTCAACAAAATCGGATAATAAATGTGGCTTTTATGGGCCTAAGACCCTAAATCGGCCGATCGGTCTATATGGGGGCTATATCAAGATATAGTCCGATATAGCCCATCTTCGAACTTAACCTGCTTATGGACAAAAAAAGAATCTGTGCAAAGTTTCAGCTCAATATCTCAATTTTTAAAGGCTGTAGCGTGATTTCAACAGACATACGGACAGACGGACGGACATGGCTAGATCGTCTTAGAATTTTACGCTGATCAGGAATATATATACTTTATAGGGTCGGAAATGGATATTTCGATGTGTTGCAAACGGAATGACAAAATGAATATACCCCCATCCTTCGGTGGTGGGTATAAAAACTCTGTTTCTCAAATCCCCATGAGATCGACTTGCTGCCACAAATCATACAGCAATTGCAAGGGGCAATTCCATGATGTCTGTTATTAATCGTTACGTTACAATTATGGCCATCTAAACAAATTAGCAACAACATAATCATAAATAGCCGGCTAAACTGTAAGAGAACAACTAAAGTAGCATATGGGGGATGTGGCATGTCACCCCCCCCCCCCCCCCCCCCCCCATGACGAGTAGGAGGTGGTGGTTGGATTTTAAAATGCAGTTTTTATTAAAAAAAAAAAAAAACAAAAATGGAGCTACCAATGGCCCACAAAACATGCCAAACAACTGGGTATGTGTGTTTATGCTGCTTTATATGTTCCAATGCCGAGTTAGATGAAAATGACCCACATTTATTTGCACCATACAGAAAGCCTACGGGTACTCCTTTTCCCCTCGGCACAACTGCTTCATTGCATCCATGGGGAAATTAAATTGAAAAAATAAATAAAACTGCGGGTAGATTTCTACGAATAAGAAGAACCAGAAAAATATCTGAACATGACATATGTGGAGCACACAATCTGCAGTACTGTATGAATGTGTACTCGAATATGTATGGTACATGCATACATCGTAGTATGGCATATAGCTTAGAAGAAAAAAAAAGCAGGCTAAAGTGTACCAAGATTCAAAAGCCATGCAGATAAAGACAACAAATTGAAAATCCAGCTAAAGCTTGAAAATTAAAATTATTACCACTTGTGCAGTTCAAGTTCATGGAAGCCATGTTATTCTACTTTGTCAAAATAGACATAGAACAGGAATGAGCCAAATTCGTAAGGATGTTTGTTGTGTGCCTAAAGTGTAAAAGACGCATGTGTCTTAAGTCTTTCGATTTGTGTCTAATGGTTGTTTTTTCCCCAGGAGATTGGAAATGAGTTTTAAATAATTTTTAGGTGAAAGAACACAATTTTAGTGAAATTTGAGAAATGATTGAAAAACAAGACAAAAGGTTCCTTTCAATTTGAAGCCAAGACATGGCACAATTGTTGGAAGTCACAACAACACATCAAATGAAAATTTTCAGCCAAATCGCCCTTTCTCTCTAGAACCATGAGAGCAATAACAAATTATAAATTGCTATGAATTATACTTGACACGATTGTTGGAAGTCACAACAAAACTCCATGGGCAAAGTTTCAGCCAAATCGGATAATATGGGGTTGCCCAAAAAGTAATTGCGGATTTTTCATATAGTCGGCGTTGACAAATTTTTTCACAGCTTGTGGCTCTGTAATTGCATTCTTTCTTCTGTCAGTTATTAGCTGTTACTTTTAGTTTGCTTTAGAAAAAAAGTATAAAAAAAGTATATTTGATTAAAGTTCATTTTAAGTTTTATTAAAAATGCATTTACTTTCTTTTAAAAAAATCCGCAATTACTTTTTGGGCAACCCTAATTGATCCCTCTAGACCCTCAAGTAGTCATTATAGGAGGCTATATCAGGTTATAAACGGATTTAGACCATACTTGGCACGGTTTTTGCAAGCCATAACAAAACACCATTTGCCAAGGTTCATTGAATAACAACTGCACTCTCTAGAGGATCAGGAAGTCAAATCGTTAGATCCATAATAGGCACGGAGATGATAACAAAAAACCACTTGCAAAATATCAGCCAAATGGGATAATGATTTCACCCTTAAGAGGTTCCAGAAGAAGTCGTGAGATTAGTTTTCATGAGAGTTATACCGACTTAGATAAAATCCGATAACAGTAGCGCTCTCTAGAAGTTCGGGAAGTGTAATCTAGAGATCCGTTTATATGGGAGCTACATCAGGTTATAAACCGATTTAGGTCATACTTGACACGGAGGTTGGAAGTCACAACAAAACACCACGTGCAAAATTTCAGCCAAATGGGATAATGATTGAGCCCTCTAGAAGCTCATGAAATCTAATCGGGTGATCCGCGTATAGGGGAGCTACATCAGGTTATAAACCGTTTTGGACCCTACTTGGCACAGATGTTGGAAGTCATAACAAAACAGCACGTGCACAGTTTCAAACACGTTGGATAATAATTGGAAGATTTTCATGGCTTCAAATACCTTTGAACATATGGGGCTGTCGAAAGTGGCTTTTATGTCAGCAAAGATAGGGTATGTGTTGATCTGTTCTCCTCGGGGGTTTTCCATGATTTAGCGCACTGTGTATTACTGGTCTGAGGTGAATTTACTGAGTCCAAGGTCGCATTGATATCGTTGACATTGTGAGAGTAACTGTCTTTCTTGTGTACGAAACATATTGGGTTGCCCAAAAAGTAATTGCGGATTTTTCATATAGTCGGCGTTGACAAATTTTTTCACAGCTTGTGACACTGTAATTGCATTCTTTCTTCTGTCAGTTATCAGCTGTTACTTTTAGTTTGCTTTAGAAAAAAAAGTGTAAAAAAAGTATATTTGATTTAAGTTCATTCTTTACTTTCTTTAAAAAAATCCGCATTTACTTTTTGGGCAACCCTAATTGATCCCTCAAGACCCTCAAGTAGTCATTATAGGAGGCTATATCAGGTTATAAACGGATTTAGAGCATACTTGGCACGGTTTTTCCAAGCCATAACAAAACACCATTTGCAAAGTTTCATCGGATAACAACTGCGCCCTCTAGAGGATCAAGAAGTCAAATCGGTAGATCCATAATAGGCACGGAGATGATAACAAAAAACCACTTGCAAAATATCAGCCAAATGGGACAATAATTCCACCCTTTAGAGGCTCAAGAAGAAGTCGGGAGATTAGTTTACATGAGAGTTATACCGACTTAGACAAAGTTTCATCCAAATCCGATAACATTAGCGCTCTCTAGAAGCTCGTGAAGTCTAATCGAGATATCCGTTTATATGGGAGCTACATCAGGTTATAAACCGATTTAGGTCATACTTGGCACGCCGGTTGGAAGTCACAACAAAACACCACGTGCAAAATTTCAGCCAAATGGGATAATGATTGAGCCCTCTGAAGTCTAATCGGGTGATCCGCGTATAGGGGAGCTACATAAGGTTATAAACCGTTTTGGGCCCTACTTGGCACAGATGTTGAAAGTCATACCAAATCACCACGTGCAAAGTTTCAAACACGTCGAATAATAATTGGAAGATTTTCATGGCTTCAAATACCTTTGAACATCGAAAGCGGATTTTTTGTCAGCGAAGATAGAGTAGGTGTTGAGCTGTTCTCCTCGGGGGGTTTTCCATGATTTAGCGCACTGTGTATAACTGGTCTGAGGGGAATTTACTGAGTCTAAGGTCGAATTGATATCGTTCACATTGAGAGAGTAACTGTCTTTCTTGTGTACGAAATATATTGGGTTGCCCAAAAAGTAATTGCGGATTTTTCATATAGTCGGCGTTGACAAATTTTTTCACAGCTTGTGACTCTGTAATTGCATTCTTTCTTCTGTCAGTTATCAGCTGTTACTTTTAGCTTGCTTTAGAAAAAAAGTGTAAAAAAGTATATTTGATTAAAGTTCATTCTAAGTTTTATTAAAAATGCATTTACTTTCTTTTGAAAAAATCCGCATTTACTTTTTGGGCAACCCCATAGTATGCTAAGATTCCAATCATTGGGTATGCGTTCTTCTTACCAGATGACGCAGACAAACTGATGCATACGCCTTATCAGCGTATCGCCTACGGTCTTAAATAGTGCAGTTGGCAATCCATCGGCTCCTGCTGCCTTATTGTTTTTCAGCCGGGTTACTGCTCTTTCTGACTAGGTGGTACACATTTAATACCATCATAAGGGATTGGTTCTGCGGTATACTCGTGGCCAACGTCATCGGATAACGGTAGCTGGGAAAAGTGTTATTTCTATATCCTTGACACACTATCTGTATCAGTTACCAGATTTCCTTCTTCTCTCTGCAGAAGAATGTGCCTGCACCAAAGCTATTGGGTTGATGTTTAATTCTTTGGTAGAATTTCCGGACTACATTCTAACTCCTGTACATCTCAATTCGCTTACATTCAAGCCTTTCCATTTCCTCTTGCTTTCTGCAGAACAGACGTCTCTTCTCTCTCCTTTTCGCCCGATACCTCTCTTTCATCTGGCCCGTGGCTACTGAGTGCAGGGTTGCTCTATATACCGCAATCTTGTCTTCAATAGCATCTCAACACTCTTGGTCGTACCAAGGGTTTCTTTGGGGAGGCTTCCGGTACCCAAGTACGGTTTACACAGCATTTTCCATGGAGTGGGCTATAGTTTGTCACTGCGCCATTATATCATCGGAACAAGGAGTGCTTTCATCAAGCAGTTGGGTCAGTCGAGTGGAGTATGCCGTTGCCATCTGCTGTGTTTGCAGCTTTTCAAAGTCCAGCTTCCTTGCAGTGTCAAAATATTTGCAAATTTTGCCTATGAACATTCTACTAAGGAACAGGGGCTAACTTCTCACATATCAATGTGTGCAGTCCGATTCAAGTATAAACTCAAAGATAAGGGGCCTTCATTTTAAAGCCGAGTCCGAACGGCGTGCCGCAGCGCGACACCTCTTTGAAGAGAAGTTTTACATGGCATAGTACCTCACAAATGTGTTGTCAACATTAGGAGGGGAAAACCACCGCTGAAACTTTTTTTCTAATGGTCTCACCAGGATTCGAACCCAGGTGTTCAGCATAGGCGTACATGCTAACCTCTGCGCTACGGTGGCCTCCTCCGTGCAGTGTAGGATCTTACATTTCTTGCCACACTAAGACGTGTGCGAACATTTGCTGGATAAATGCCTTCCATCTATCACAACGTGATCAATTTTGGTTCCTCGTGTTTTCATCGGGTGACAGCCATGTGGCTTTGTGAATATTTTTATGTTGAAACCTGGTGCTGCTAAGTGCCATGTTTTTTGCCGCGACGAAATCTACCCATTATCGGACGTTATCTTGTGGAAGCTAAAATTTCCGACTGATGTCTTCCTTCCCTATCTTCGCATTAAAATCTTCCAGAACGATTTTTATATCATGGGCGGGGCAGTGTCCATATGCTATCGCTAGGCGCTCATAGAAAATATCTTTGGTCTGGTCGTCTTTATATTCCGTCGGGGGAAGGGCACAATTAAGGCTGCTGTTAAAGAATTTGGCCTTTATGCGAATTATGGCTAGCCTGTCATCCACCGAATTACAACGGAGGACAAGGTATTTCAGTCTCCGTCTCTCTAAATTCACACCACGTTTTTCCTAATAATGGTACTGCCAGCTATGGTAGTGTGCGTCACCCTTTGGTGTTTTTCTGACGCCTCTGCTGATCTATTTAACCTCCTGTAAGGCTTTATTATCTGCCTTGTACTTTACCCATATATCCGCCAGTGCATATACTACACCTTCTCTATAAGGAGTCCGAACAATCCAGGTGCATATCTGCAAGTCAACGATAGGGGAGTCCCTTTTTATACCCTTAGAATAGGGGGTATATTAGTTGCCCAAAAAGTAATTGCGGATTTTTCAAATAGTCGGCGTTGACAAATTTTTTCACAGCTTGTGACTCTGTAATTGCATTCTTTCTTCTGTCAGTTATCAGCTGTTACTTTTAGCTTGCTTTAGAAAAAAAGTGTAAAAAAAGTATATTTGATTAAAGTTCATTCTAAGATTTATTAAAAATGCATTTACTTTCTTTTAAAAAATCCGCAATTACTTTTTGGGCAACCCAATAATTTAGTCCCAGCACGGGATAGCTGTGAGCACCACACAGGCTGGAACATTTAGGTCCGATCTGTGTGTTGTTCATTGCTGTTACAAGGAGCTTAGCTGTGAGCTACCAGGCGCGTCCACAGGTTGCGAATAGTGGAATGCCACTTACGGAGTAGCTACAACGGCAGTCGCGGACACCCAGCGGTATCGAGCGGAGAGTCTCAGAGAGAGGCCGGGCGGCACCGGCTCTTGCTCAAATACTGAGTGCCCATGATGCTCGATATGACAAGGCGGGTTATTGGCACCTTTAAATAACCAATGGCCACCCTGTTCCCGCGGCGATCGGTTCTTTTGGACCGGAACGAGCTTGATCATCTACAGGAGCATGACGAGGATCGCCACCTCTAGAAGCAACAGTGGTTTCAACAACAACAACACAAATTTCGTCACAGACTTGCATTTCTTCTATGTCTCAGGTTAAGTTATTCAATGGACCATGTCGGACTATATTTGAATATAGCTGTCATACCCACCGATCTGGCAATTTAGGGTCTTAAGCCATTAAAATCCCCATTTTTTTGTCAGATTTTGCTGAAATTTAAAACAATGAGCAGTACTGAGTGCCCCGACATCCAACCCGAATATGGTGTATATCGGGCCATTTTTACCTATAGCTGCCATATAGACCGATATGCTGATTTAGGGTCTTAAGACTGTAACATACGCATTTATACCCTGATTTGGCCGAAATTCGGCACAGTAACCTTTATTAGGCACATCGACAACCGACCAGAATATGACGAGTTAATGGCGCCTTTAAATAACCACTGGCCACCCTGTTGGTGCGGCGATTGGTCTTTTGGATCAGAACGAGCTTGCTCACCTACAGAAGCTTGACAAGAATCGTCACAACAACAACCAGAACATGGTCCATATCGGGTCATATTTACATATAGCTGCGATATAGACCTATCTGCCCATTTAGAATCTTAGTTTAGGTTAACCTTTTCTTAAGGATCCTAAGTCCATAACAAGAGCTTTTATTAGCCCATTTCACTGAAATGGGCAGTTTTATTTGGTCCATCAATATCCGGAACATACTTGGATATGGTTGTCATGTAGAGCGATCTGCATTTATTTCCCTGGAATTTGGAACAGTGAGTTGTATCAAGGAGGCCACCGTAGCGCAGAGGTTGGCATGTCCGCCTATGACGCTGAACGCCTGGGTTCGAATCCTGGCGAGACCATCAGAAAAAAATTTCAGTGGTGGTTTTTCCCTCCTAATGCTGGCAATATTTGTGAGGTACTATGCCATGTAAACTTCTCTCCAAAAAGGGTCTCACACTGCGGCTCGCCGTTCGGACTCGGCTATAAAAAGAAGGCCCCTTATCATTGAGCTTAAACTTGAATCGGACTGCACTCATTGATATGCGAGAAGTTTGCCCCTGTTCCTTAGTGGAATGTTCATGGGCCAAATTTGCATTTGAGTTGTATCAAGATTCCTGACAATCTGTCCTGAAAATGGTTCAGATAAGGCTACATTTAAATATAACTGCGATATAGACCGATCTGCAGCTTTAGAGTCTAAAGACCATAAACGTCTCATTTATTATACGATTTTCCTGAAATTTGAAACTTTTAGTTGCTTTAGGACTCCCGACTCCATTTCAAATATGGTCCAGAAGGATTCATATTTAGATATAGCTGCCATATAGACCGATCTGCCGATTTAGGTTCTTAAGCCCATAAAAGCCGCATTTATAACCGATTTCGCTGAAGTTTGGAACTGTTGTTTGTATAAAGCTTCTCGGCTTTTAACGAGTGATAAGGATCGGCCTATTTTTGAATATAGTAGAGTGATAACAAGTAAAAGCGTGCTAAGTTCGGCCGGGCCGAATATACCCTCCACCATGGATCACATTTGTCGAGTTCTTTTCCCGGCATCTCTTCTTCGGTAAAAAAAGGATATAAGATAAGATTTGCTCTGCTATTAGAGTGACATCAAGTTATGGTCCGGTTTGGACCACAATTAAATTATATGTTGGAGACCTGTGTAAAATGTCAGCCAATGCGAATAAGGATTGCGCCCTTTGGGGGCTCAAGAAGTAAAATAGAAAGATCGATTTATATGGGAGCTGTATCGGGCTATAGACCGATTCGGACCATTATAAACACGTATGATGATGGTCATGAGAGGATCCGTCGTACGAAATTTCAGGCAAATCGGATAATAATTGCGACCTCTAGAGGCTCAAGAAGTCAAGATCCCAGATCTGTTTATATGACAGCTATATCAGGTTATTGACCGATTTCAACCATACTTGGCACAGTTATTGGATATCATAACAAAACACGTCGTGCAAAATTTCAGGCAAATCGGATAATAATTGCGCCCTCTAGAAACTCAAGAAGTCAAGTCCCCAGATCTGTTTATATGACAGCTATATCAGGTTATGGACCGATTTGAACCATACTTGGCACAGTTATCGCACATCATAACAAAACACGTCATGCAAAATTTCATTCCAATCGGATAAGAATTGCGCCCTCTAGAGGCTCAAGAAGTCAAGACCCAAGATCGGTTTATATGACAGCTATATCAGGTTATGGACCAATTGGAACCATACTTGGCACAGTTATTGGATATCATAACAAAACACGTGGTGCAAAATTTCATTCCAATAGGATAAGAATTGCGCCCTCTAGAGGCTCAAGAAGTCAAGACCAAAGATCAGTTTATATGACAGCTATATCAGGTTTTGAACCGATTTGAACCATACTTGGCACAGTTATTGGACATCATAACAAAACACATTGTGCAAAATTTCATTCCAATCGGATAAGAATTGCGCCCTCTAGAGGCTCAATAAGTCAAACCCCAAGATCGGTTTATATGACAGCTATATCAGGTTTTGAACCGATTTGAACCATACTTGGAACAGTTGTTGGATATCATAACAAAGCACGTCGTGCAAAATTTCATTCCAATTGGATAAGAATTGCGCCCTCTAGAGGCTCAAGAAGTCAAGACCCAAGATCAGTTTATATGGCAGCTATATCAAAACATGGATCAATATGGCCCATTTACAATACCAACCGACTTACACTTACAAGAAGTATTTGTGCAAAATTTCAAGCGGCTAGCTTTACTCCTTCGGAAGTTAACGTGCTTTCGACAGACAGACGGACAGACGGACGGACGGACGGACAGACGGACGGACAGATGGACGGACAGATGGACGGACAGACGGACGGACATGGCTAGATCGACATAAAATGTCGCGACGATCAAGAATATATAAACTTTATGGGGTCTTAGACGAATATTTCGAGTAGTTACAAACAGAATGACGAAATAAGTATACCCCCCATCCTATAGTAGAGGGTATAATAAACTTGGATAATAAATATTCTAAAGCAAGCTAAAAGTAACAGCTGATAACTGACAGAAGAAAGTCACAAGCTGTGAAAAAATTTCTCAACGCCGACTATATGAAAAATCCGCAATTACTTTTTGGGCAACCCAATATATGCCTGGTGATATCAAAAGTTCGGCACGGTTGAACTTAATTCGTTTTTACTTGTTATTATTATACCTTTGTTTCTCAGAGCAATTTGTCTAGTTTTCGGGGTGCGTGTTACTTGCCCAGCGGCCTAACCGGGGGTTCGCACAGGTATCCCCCCTTAAAGTCGCGAACTGCTTGTTTCAAAATCCGACAACCGATTTCTTATATTTCATTCCGTACTACGATTGAATTTTAAAAGTTTGTTTCTTAAGTCTTTCGTTTTGTTCCGCAGTTGTTGTTTCATGCTATGGAATTGCTTGCTTGAAACCCTACAATTTGTGTAAGCCAGCAGCACTATGAAAGGAAAATAGCTACCAATTTGTAAGAACCTGTGGTTTTCTTTGCGCCTTTATGGTAAACACGGTAACGCCAATGTGAGAACAATTCAATCGCCAAACAAATTTTACTACCTACATTGTTAGTTCAGATTGACAAATTTGCAAATTATGTTCGCAAAACTAGAGCATTTCAAATAGAAACAAAAGGTTTTCTTGTCCTTGCCAAATGCTTAAGACAAAAGAAAACCTAGGCAGGTACATGCACTCACAAACCTTATCTTCTACCTGTGCAACTGTCGTGAGAGAAATTATAAAATTTGTCACATTTCCACTTAAATGCCAAAGATCGTTGCTGCTAAGGTCTTGCTGTGGTTTTGCAGTTGCAAATTTGCATTTGAATTTGCATAAGTCAGGCGAAAAGTGACTTTTGGGAACACTTGCTGATTATATTGTTGGCATTTACGAAACTAATATTGACAACAAGCAAGCACAAATGCCAAAAGTCGACAACAAAAAGGAGCAGAAGCTGTATCCTGCTGTTTGCTGTCTCAACAGTCATGCCTTGTTATCAAGGCATACATACCAACCTGTTGTTGTTTGCAATACCAAAACGAGATGATTCAATAGAATTCTGAGAAATTGATCGTGGGAGTTCTTTTTGAGAGAAAATGGTACAGCTTTAAGGAAATTGAAAAAAAAAAAACATCAAATGAAATGAGGATATTAGGGACATTTCTTAGGTTGTTTTAATTTACTTTATTTTTCTTTTAATTTTCAGTTAAAAATACTTGCTTTGAGTATCTTGCTTGTATTCCATCCATCTTCCCAGGAGAAGTTTCTTCTTTCTAGGTCCTCCTTGCAATAAACTTTTTCAGTTAAGAATGCCCTTTACGAAGGTTTACTAATTTTGGTGGATCGCAACGCCTTTTTGAACATGTTTTTTTATTCTTTTTATTATGGACAATTTGCACTGAGAAACTGAGGCAGAAATCCTGAACTTGATGTACACAGAATTCAATTCAATAGATACAGAATTTAGACAAATATGAAAAAATAAGGTCAAAGATAAGGTTCTATGTGTCTTAAGTCTTTTGTTATACACCCACCAAAGGTGCGATGCCTATTGATTATTTTCAGGCACCATTGAAGATCCCATACAGTGTTACTGGACCATATCTTGATATCGCTCTAATAGCAGAGCAAATCTTTTCTTATATCCTTTTTGCCTTTGCAGAGATGCCGGAAAAAGAACTCGACAAATGCGATCCATGGTGGAGGGTATATAAGATTCGGTCCGGCCGAACTTAGCACGCATTTACTTGTTTTTTTTTTGTTATGAATAGGTTTTATTTCTTCTTCTAGATCGAACACAATGGACTTAAAATCTCTGAGTGAAGGTGGTAGTAACCAATGGCGCCTTCCAACCTAACCTAGGGTAACTGGAATCTGAGGGTAATGAAGGTCAACAGAAGATAGATGAACTCAAATTGGGGTTTATCGGAACCACTTTGAACTCTTAAGTTTTTAAGACTGTTTCAAGAGTAGTAGCTAGAAGACATCTTTCATCTGTCTCACTCCAATATCCCAATGGATTTAAATCTAAGTGAATGTCATTGCAGAGTACCAATATAAACCAACATCACCTATTTGAAAGTCGCTTATAGTCCAATAGCTAGCACATTGCCGATTGTGCTTCCTGACATTTTCTCGCAAATCGTTAACTATTGGTTTGCCCAAAAAGTAATTGCGGATTTTTTAAAAGAAAGTAAATGCACTTTTAATAAAACTTAGAATGAACTTTAATCAAATATACCTTTTTTACACTTTTTTTCTAAAGCAAGCTAAAATTATGAAATATATATGAAAAATCCGCAATTACTTTTTGGGCAACCCAATATGTACCCACAAAGGCGTTAAAAATCCATCTTTGACTACATTTTTGTAATTATTTTAACCCAACAATGATACATACATTCAAATGTGCTAAAAAAAAAAAACATAGCTACATATGATATGTCCCCTTTTGTTTGCCATTAAAATTCTCCGCTGAGTCTGTCACACCCACTTTTTTATGATTTTTCAAATGCTTTCTTAAAAGTGGTTTTCTGGTAGAATGTGAGAAAATAACGATGACCAAGTCTTAAAGCACAAGAACAAAAAAACAACACAACAAACAAATGATATAAACATACAAGCAACATAAAATGAAAATGTTGCCATTTCAGAAACTGAAAGAAGAAAAAACAAACGCCAAAAAAACGTCTATCAGGCCTTTAAGGCTTTCAAACAAAAATCTGTCTAAGACAAAAAAAAATCAACAAGCAAAATAGCCAGAACGTGTGAGAGGATCCCAAAGTATTTTTCACCTCTAAAATGATGGCAGCAGCTGCTGCAGCTGTGATCTGGGTGCCTCCTTGGCTTATCGTAATTCTACTTCTGTTGCCAATGTGCTTTAAGGATGTAAAAGATTACGGTGGCAAGGCGCGTTTTTTTTTACAAAAAAAAAAAATGGTTACAAATGAACACCATTATTCGTAAAATAACTATGAGGTGGAGTACAGTGGGTTAAATAAAATAAAAAACTAAGAAAAAAACTTTGCCAAAGAAAAAAGTAAAAAGGCGTTAAGTTCGGCCAGGGCGAACTTTGGATGCCCACCACCTTGGGTATATACATAAACCACCTTTCGTCATAAGGAGGCAACCGTAGCACAGAAATTAGCATGTCCGCTTATGACGCTGAACGCCTGGGTTCAAATCCTGGCGAGACCATCAGAAAAAAAATTTTCAGCGTTGGTTTTCTCCTCCTAATGCTGGCAAAATTTGTGAGATACTATGCCATGTATGGTTGCCCAAAAAGTAATTGCGGGTTTTTTAAAAGAAAGTAAATGCATTTTTAATAAAACTTAGAATGAACTTTAATCAAATATACTTTTTTAACACTTTTTTCCTAAAGCAAGCTAAAAGTAACAGCTGATAACTGACAGAAGAAAGAATGCAATTTCAGAGTCACAAGCTGTGAAAAAATTTGTCAACGCCGACTATATGAAAAATCCGCAATTACTTTTTGGGCAACCCAATAAAACTTCTCTCCAAAGAGGTGTCGCACAGCGGCACGCCGTTCAGACTCGGCTATAAAAAAGAGGCCCCTTATCATTGAGCTTAAACTTGAATCGGACTGCACTCATTGATATGTGCGAAGTTTGCCCCTGTTACTTAGTGGAATGTTTATGGGCAAAATTAGCATTTTTACCTTTCGTCATAATCCGGTACAAAATAAGTACAAGTCACTGTTCAAATACAAGTCACAACAAAAGAAAGGTCTTTTTGGTAGCTGTATCCAAATATAGACCCATCTGAAACATATATTGGGTTGCCCAAAAAGTAATTGCGGATTTTTCATATAGTCGGCGTTGACAAATTTTTTCACAGCTTGTGACTCTGTAATTGCATTCTTTCTTCTGTCAGTTATCAGCTGTTACTTTTAGCTTGCTTTAGAAAAAAAGTGTAAAAAAATTATATTTGATTAAAGTTCATTCTAAGTTTTATTAAAAATGCATTTACTTTCTTTTGAAAAAATCCGCAATTACTTTTTGGGCAACCCATATGCAAAGTTTTTAAAGACTGTAGCGTGATTTCAACAGACAAACGGACGGACATGGCTTGATTGTCTAGGATTTTTACGGCGATCAAGAATATATTTACTTCATAGGGTCGGAAACCTTACGACCGAATTCATATATTCCGAATCAATATCCCTCCTATATCGTGCCCAACATCTGTGAGCCTTTTCAGTAGGGTCCATGATGTAAAGCTTCCAGCTCAATCACACCATCCAATATCACTCCTAACTAGGTTGCCCAAAAAGTAATTGCGGATTTTTTATGTAGTCGGCTTTGACAAATTTTTTTACAGCTTGTGACTCTGTAATTGCATTCTTTCTTTTGTCAGTTATCAGCTGATACTTTTAGCTTGCTTTAAAAAAAAGTGTAAAAAAAGTATATTTGATTAAAGTTCATTCTAAGTTTTATTAAAAATGCATTTACTTTCTTTTAAAAAATCCGCAATTACTTTTTGGGCAACCCAATAGATCTACCTTAAGGCTTCTGGGCGGTGGATATCTATACACAAGATGATGATTTGGATGGTCTCTGTGATAACAGCCCAGAAAGTATTGCTTAGACAGAATGTAGTTATCTTTGATAGAATCTTTGCCTTCTTATGGAAGTGGTCCATATGTGAACTGAGGAGAAAGCCCGTCGCAGTTCGAAGGGCAGCATTCTGACAGATCTGTATATTATTCCACTGCGTGTCGCAAAGTTGACGGGACCACACTGGCACTGTATAACTTACCACAGACCGGCCAATTGCTTTGTACGTGGTCAACAAGGTTTCTTTGTCAGCACCCTAAGTGATGGCGGCAAGTGACTTGAGGAACTTGTTTCTACTTTTGACTTTATCGCAAATTGCTGTGGCATGTGAGGAGAATTTGTAAGAGCTATCAAATGTGACACCAAGTATTTTGGGACATTTGATATTCGGAATTATCACACCATCGAGCATCAATATCAGCTCCCTACGCACCTCATGCGTGTATATAGTGAACAATGTGGCTAAAGATTTGGTGGCAGATATCTTCAAATTTCTTGCAGCGACATAAGAGCCAAATTCGTTGAGGCAGATGTTCAACCTATCTCAGATGTCAACAATGGGTGGGGGGCCTGATGCCTTGAACGCACAATCGTCCGCATATGATATGATCTCTATGCCGTCTGGAGGCGGTGGAATGGAGGATAGGTAGAAGTTAAACAGTGCCGATATCACCCCGCCTTGGGGAACTCCCTGTTTCACTCTACGGTGATTCGATTTCTTATCCCTTAATTCCACAAATGATTGGCGACCACACAGTTAATTCACAACCCAGCGTTTCAGGCCTGGCCGGAAAGACGTATTGACGATGTCCTCAAATAGTTTAACAAAGCTGACCGTGACCGATAGGTCCAGTGCCACGAGAACCGTCCTATCAAATGCCCTTGACTGATGAAAGCCACGGCAAATGTGTGCTGTGATGGCATGTAAAGCAGTTATTATGCTATGCAGTCTTCGAAATCCATGATGATGATCGGTTAATGGAAATTCTTCAACGATTCTCGGGAGGAGTAGTCCCTTAAGCGTCTTGGCTACTAGTGAGAGTAGGGAGATCGGTCTGTACGACTCCCCCTAACTCGCATCCTTTTCAAGCTTTAGTAGCGGGATCACTCTGCCCATCTTCCAGACATCGGGTACTGTAAGAGTGTTCAAAGACAGATTGAGAACAGTAGTAAGGTACTCGACTGCAGGTTGATCCAAATTCTTCAGCATCAGTGTAGAAATTCCGTCGGGCCCCAAGGCCCAGGATGACTTCGCGCCACGGATGACATTCGTTACTTCGCCCACGGTAAATTGTGATGGCTGCTCTTCGGCTCGGAGACCAAGGATACAACGAATGGCTCTCCTCCTAGCCCTGTCACTCTTGCACAATAAATTGACGTTGGACAACCAGGCGCATCTCTTTGGATCAGTCACGGTAACGTCGCCAAAAGTGACAGTTGCGTCGCCAAAAGTGACTGAGGTCCTGTCATCCCGTCTACCGTTCGTGAGAGACTTAATAGTTGCCTAAACCGGTGCCTAAGATACATTGCTTCAAGTGTTCCAGCTACAAATTCCGCCTATATTCGTTGACTAGCCTGTTTATTTCCAGATTCAGATCGCTGACTCTAGGGTAGTGGGGTACGTGCAACGAATCCCATCACCCTCGTCTGCGAGTATCACTGCCTGCGCCGTGAAATTAGACCGCACTTAGAGTATTCGACTGGCTGGTATAAAGCGAGAGGCTGCTGCGTTAATGATGTCTCGGAATTTCCTTTCGGCAACTAGCACATCCAAGGGGATGTCAGATCACTGAAGCGGTGATACGAAGCCGACTCAATCGGCCTTCTTTTGATTGATAAACGTTCGACGCTCAGAGGTTATGAAGTCGTATGGTCGGTTGATGGTCAGAATTATGGGGAGGTGGTCTGATCCCAATGCAATGACAGCTTGCCAGGTTACGTCACTCAGGAGATCAGGGGATGCATTAGAAATATCTGGTGAGCTGCTACACCTCCATTTTATCCTAGTGGGGACCTCCTCATTCACAGTGCCCAAAGTGGAGCCTTCAATCTGCTATGCCCTGCTGGTCCTTACCTAGGGGAGAATGTCATTAAATGTGTTGCGCATTAAAGTCCCCTAGAACCAGACGTTTATGGCCAAATAGTAGACCACTTATGTCGGGCTTGTAAGCCTGGCCGTTAATTGCAACACAGCTACCAACCGGCGGTATGTGCACGCTGTATAGCTCTATCTCGGCAGTACCGGACCTGACCCATGCACTCCGTGTAGGGGTCACCAGCGCCATGCGCAGGCATGATGGGTCTAATGGTGTATCACGAAGGCCAATCCCCCACCTCAATTCCTTGAGCCATCCTTCGTAGCACATTGCATCCGTGACAACTGTGCAAGCTGCAGGTGTTGGTCAGCTTTGTCTCCGGGATCGTTGCAACCAATCTCGTCGATCTTTCTCCAAGGAGACCGTTGAAATTCAATTGCGAAAATGGTACACTTCCTGGCACTGGCCTGGTTATATTGGGGCTGGGATGCTGTAGTTGCGTATATTACCTCACGGCAGAGGTCCACATACGACGACGACGCTTGTCTATGTTCGCACACCACCTTGCAATATATTCAGTGTGACTATATTCCCGTAGTGATGAAAGGTCAGAGCAAGATCGGAAATGTACCCACTCCATGCAAAGGTCACCGACTCCTACCGTCGATGGAGGCGTTTCTGGCAATTCCTTTCAATCCCGGCACGAACCAAAAGCGAGCGGAGAAGCCACTGCGGTATGTGGCTCTTCCATGACGAAAAAGGACGCACATGTACACTGAGACGACAACCCTTGCCGATGAAGGATTCCATCGAGTCAATCCGGTGCGTACAACCAGCTGCCATGGGATTGCTAATGGGTCACAACAGCTCAAACCGATCCCCCAAATATAATTCTTGAGCCTATATAGGGCATAATTCTTATTCGATTTGGCTAAAATTTCATCATCTACTATGGTTTCCAACATCCAAGCCAAATATGGCCCGAATCGGTTCATAACTTGCTATAGCTCCAAAAGCAGAGCATTATCCTTTGTTTTGCCTATTAAGAGATACGGTACAAAAAACTTGACAAATGCGATCCAGGGTAGATGGAACTTAGCCCGCTTTTACTTTTTTTAAACATATAAACTTCCTTCCATCCCACTGTGCTTTCTTTTGACTGATGAAAAGAATGTTTATCCAATGATACCAGGCGGCATCATTACGAGCAATAAACATCATTCCATCTATGCTTCATCAGAACCTCTTTCCATGTCAACTTAAGCAAAGATAAAAAATGAATAACAAATCTACAATTCTGAGCCCGGCAAAGGCTATGTCCAAGCCATGCCATGAACATACATTTAAACAAACATCAAAAAAAAAAAAAAAACAACAACAACAACAAATATCATATAACATCAACAACAATTGATGTTAAATTAAAAAAGCAAAAACAAAAATGATGTACACTCATACACTCATGCAAAACAATGTTCAAATGGCAGACACAATGTCTTAAATGAATTGTGTTCGCATATGGCCCATAGCTGACTGTGGGCCAGGTCCCTAGCATAACCCACACCTTCTTGCCACATTCTAGAATCGACGACGCCCTCTTCGTCGACCTTAGTCGATGCCGCTTGCCGGCTCGAACGGCAACATCGACAAATGCCACCAACAGCCAACCACAGCAGCAACATCAATTTGATGAACACAACCAAGAACCCAGAAAATATTTGTGCGGAGGTTTGGCCACAACACACATTCCCAGTCAGGCAGCCTCTAACGGATGGATGGCTGAGTCGCTGCCTGACTGGTTGCCCGCTTTTGGGAGACTTTATGATTAAGACTTTTGTCGGAGATGAGGTCGTCGATGGATGGTTGGCTGGTTATGGCTTTTTGGTGGCAAAAACCAAACAGGCGGTTAAATAGTCAACCGCAAACTCACTCATCAGATGTTGCCAAGCCAAAGCCTTTGGTCGACTCTGCGTTTGCTGTTTGCCATCACCTTCAATATTATGCACAACAGCAACAACAACAACAATAACCACACTGCAGCCATAGACATTGGCAATATGAGCCAGCAAAAAAGCCCCCAACTTCAGACAATGACTTTGACTTGGAGCACCGAAAACTATGACAGAGACCATGACAATGTTTTTTTTTATTTGTGTAGATGGCAGGAAAGAAACAAAAAATATGTTCATACCACACCATAGTATTTTACATGCCATGCCGCAAAGGGGGGCTAAATTTTGGGATGAAGGTTCCCTCGGCTAGACAGAAGAAAGGCGGATTGGGATAAATTTCGGCACAAATTCTGCACAGATTCTTTCCCTTATAGACCAGAAAAAGGAAGTGGCAACTACGGAGGATATAGACATAATAGTTAAGCGGATCACGAAGGCCCTGAATGACTAGCTTGTGTCAGCTTGTCATTGTGCCAAAGCCAAGGGATAAACAGCGATCGCCATGGTGGACCCCAGAGCTGGTTGATCTAAGGAAGGACTGCAGAAAACTCTTCAACAGAGCAAAAACCACAAGACCACCACACGATTGAGACATAAGGCTGAACTAAGAAATGTAGGGGCGAGCTGAGAAAGGCTCAGAACGAATCCTGGGTAGAATTCTGCAGCTCCGTGGAGGATACATTTGAGGCCTCTAGACTAAGGAAGATTCTGTCCTCGAGACCTATTGCGGTGGGGTATATTCGGAAGTCAGAGAATGTATGGACAATGTCTAGTGAGGAAATACTAGAACTACTCGTTGAAACACATTTCCTGGGAAATTATCCAACGAACAAGGTGGCGCCAGAAGAGATTGTCACTGGTATGCAGGCTATTGGGGAAAATGTGTATGAGCCGAAAATACTTTGGGCGAAAAATGTTTCGACTCCTTTAAGTCGTCAGGCCCTGATAATGTATCAGCGGTTGAATTACAAGCTGTGTCTGATAGACTGATTCCCTGCTTGTATCAGAGTGTCATATATTGGGTTGCCCAAAAAGTAATTGCGGATTTTTGAAAAGAAAGTAAATGCATTTTTAATAAAACTTAGAATGAACTTTAATCAAATAAACTTTTTTTACACTTTTTTTCAAAAGCAAGCTAAAAGTTACAGCTGATAACTGACAGAAGAAAGAATGCAATTACAGAGTCACAAGCTGTGAAAAAATTTTGTCAACGCCGAAAATCCGCAATTACTTTTTGGGCAACCCAATATATCTGTGGAATGGAGAGACGCAAAGGTCATTTTCGTTCCGAAAGCAAAAGAAAAGAGCGAAAGATTTTCGTCCTATTAGCCTGTCATTCTTTAGGCTGAAGACTCTTGGGAGGTTGATAGAAATATATCTTAGGGCAAAGATCCCTGGAGATCGCATGTCGCGGCAGTAGCATGCATGTAGTAAAGGCAAATCCAGTTAAACAGCGCTTCACGACCTAACCGGCAACATAGAGAGTTCTATTGCCGTCAAGAAATATACAATGGTAGCTTTTTTTGATGTTGAAGGTGCTTTCACTAATGGAAAACCGGCGTCAATCATGAAGGAATTGGAGTTGCTTGCCATCAGCACTACCGTAGGTAAGTTTATTAATATCCTACTTACTAAAAGATTTATTATGGCAGGCTTGGGATCTGTAGATCTCAAAAGATAGCTCAGCAGAGGTACACCTCAAGAAGGTGTACTGTCACCTCTACTTTGGAATATAGCCATTAACAACATATTATTGACGCTGGAAGAAAAAGGCGTAAAAGTGGTTGCGTATGCTGATGACGTGGCAATTGCGATTAGGTGAAAGTTTCCCAGCACTCTTAGAGCTATACTACAGGAAGCTTTACGTACAACACCAAAGTGGGCTACCGAAAGTGGTCTAGGTATCGATCCGTGCAAGACAGAAGTAGTTCTTTTCAGCAGGAGACACAAGTAGCCTACAGTGGAACCTGTCTTCTTGGGAGGAGAAAATGGTCCAGTTATATTGGGTTGCCCAAAAAGTAATTGCGGATTTTTCATATAGTCGGCGTTGACAAATTTTTTCACAGCTTGTGACTCTGTAATTGCATTCTTTCTTCTGTCAGTTATCAGCTATTAATTTTAGCTTGCTTTAGAAAAAAAAGTATATTTGATTAAAGTTCATTCTAAGTTTTATTAAAAATACATTTACTTTCTTTTAAAAAATCCGCAATTACTTTTTGGGCAACCCAATAGAAAGCGCAAAATACCTGGGTGTTTTGCTGAACAGGACATTGAACTTCAAATTCACCGCTGAAAATTTTTCTGACTCGAATCAAGGCCTTCAGCCTCATAGGCGGACATGCTAACCTCTGCGCTACGGTTTCCTCAATAAATGCGCCAAGACTTTCAATTGAGAGATAGCTTTATATGGCAGTTATGTCGAAATTAAGACGATAGGTACAATTGTCGAGGGGCCTTATGCAACTCTTTCTATCCAAATCTGGACCAGTCTTTGGGCCGTATTGAACAGGGATGTCGATGAGCCTTACATAACCAAATTACAACGAAATCGGACAATAAACTCACCTTTTATGGCCCTAAAACCTCAAATTGGGAGATCAGTATTTATGCCAGCTACATACCAATCTGGGCCGGTCTTTACCGTATTGAACAGAAATGTCCAGGAGCCTAACATAACCAAATTTCAGCGAAATCGGACAATAAATGCACCTATTATGAGCCCAAGGCCTTAACATGACAGATCGGTCTAGATGGCAGTTATACTGAAATATAGACTGATCTTGACCATACCCTGTACGAATATCGAGGGGTCGAATGCAACTCTTTGTGCCCGATTTCATCAAATTGGGAGATCAGTATTTATGGCAGCTACATACCAATCTGGACCGGTCTTGGGCGTATTGAACAGGGATGGCCAGGAGCCTAACATAACCAAATTTCAGCGAAATCGGACAATAAATGCGCCTATTATGAGCCCAAGACCTTAACATAAGAGATCGGTCTAGATGGCAGTTATATTGAAATATAGACCGATCTTGACCATACCCTGTACGAATGTCGAGGGATCGAATGCAACTCTTTAGGCCCAATTTCATCACAATCGGTTAATAAATTCACCTTTTATGGGCCTAAAACTTTAAATCGGGAAATCGGTCTATATGACAGCTACATCCAAATCTGGACCGATCTGGGCCCTATTAAACAGGGTTATCGAGGGGCCTAACATAAGCAAATTTCAGCGAAATCGGACAATAAATGCGCCTATTATGGGCCCAAGACCTTAAAGCGAGGGATCGGTCCATATGGCAGCTATATCTGAAACTGGACCGATCTGGGCCAGATTGACGAAGAATATTGAATGGCTTAACACAACTCACTATCATAAATTTTGGCAAAATTGGACAATAAATGCGCCTTGTATAGGCGCAATACCTTAAATCGAGAGATCGGTCTATATGGCAGCTATATCCAAATCTGGACCGATCTGGGCCAAATTGTAGATGGATATCAAGTGGTCTAACGCAACCCACTGTCCCAAATTTCAGCTGAATCGGATAATAAATGTGGCTTTTATGGGCCCAAGACCTTAAATCGAGGGATCGGTCCAGATGGCAGCTATATCTGAATCTGGATCGATCTAGGCCGTATTGAACAAGGATATCGAAAAACTTTACATAACATACTGTTTCAAATTTCAGCGAAATCGGATAAAAAATGTGGCTTTAATGGGCCTAAGACCTAAAATCGGCAGATCGGTATATATGGAGGCTATATCAAGATATAGGCTGGACAGACAGACGGCCTAAAACTTTAAATCAGGAGATCGGCCTATATGACAGCTATATCCAAATCTGCACCGTATTAAACAGGGATATCTAGGAGCCTAACATAACCAAATTTCAGCGAAATCGAACAATAAATGAGCCTATTATGGGCCCAAGACCTTAAATCGAAGGATCGGTCCATATGGCAGCTATATCTGAATCTGGATCGATCTGGGCCATATTGAACAAGTATCGCGAGAGGCCTAACACAACTCACTGTCTCAAATTTCAGCGAAATCGGATAATAAATGTGGCTTTAATGGGCCTAAGACCTAAAATAGGTCAGTATAAATGGGGGCTATATCAAGATTTAGGCTGGATAGACGGACGGACTAAGCTAGATCGGCTTAGTTTCAGACAATCAAGAATATATATAGGATCGAAAATGGACATTTCCATGTGTTGCCAAATGACAAAATGAATATACCCCCATCCTTTCGGTGGTGGGTATAAAAGAGCAACGCAAGTTCGTGTCTTAAGTCTTTTGATTTTTTTCTTCAAAAAATTAATTTTTCTTTTGTTTGTTTTTTTCAATGTATATCCTCCCAAAAAACTTTTCATTTCATGCCAAACTTTGTCTACCCTCTTAATTTATACGCTGCAGTTCACTACTCGCAGTAGAAATGGACATTTCCATGTGTTGCCAAATGACAAAATGAATCTACCCCCATCCTTCGGTGGTGGGTATAAAAGAGCAACGCAAGTTCGTGTCTTAAGTCTTTTGATTTTTTCTCCAAAAAATTAATTTTTCTTTTTTATGTATATTGAAGAGTAAATTCTCCCAAAAACTATTCATTTCATGCCAAACTTTGTCTACCCTCTTAATTTATACGCTGCAGTTCATTACTCGCAGTTTTTGTTTACGGTTTTGTTTATAGCACATGCGCGCCACACTACATTTTCGGTTTTGCAGTTGTGTTGTCAATGATTTTGTTGTTCTTATTTTTCTCTCCACCAACAATGTACCCCACATTTGGCGAGGTTGTTGGTGATGATGGTAGTGGTGGTGGTGGTGTTGGTGTTTGTTGCCAGTGTGCTATTGTTATTTGTTGTTTTGTTGTACAAAAACAACAAGTTATTATGCGTTTGCAATTTGCATTTTGCAGCACGTTTTTGCCATTGTGCTTGTTTTGCATGCCTCCGCATATCGCCAGCAACACACCACCAGCATCGGTGGCAGCCAGCAATGGCAATAGCAAACAGCAAAAGCAACAACAGCAGCCGGTGGCTATGATAAGATCCGGTTTTATACTTAGATACATGTGACCTACTTCCGGTGGTGCCTATTTACTTTAGGCTGCTGTTGCATGTTATCATTGTACAGAGTTATGGGCACAGTGGGTTACAAGGGCAATTTTTTTGGCAAAAATTTTTTAACAGAAAATTTAAGACATTTTTCGATTTAAAGTAAAAATAAACAGTAAAAATTTTAAATCCAAACAAAAGTTAAGCAAATAGCAAAGCGTGCTAAGTGGATTCAGCTAATTTTTTTTTTCATTTTCAAATAAATTAAGTTGAAGGGCATATGTGTACTTTCTGCCAAATCTTCGAAACTTCTTGTGGCCATAGAAGACAACACTTACCATAGATATTGGAAGTCATAACAAACCACTACATGCAAATTTTCACCCAAATGGGATAACAATTTCGCCATCCTGGGTCTCAAGATGTCAAAGCGGGATATAAACATATATGGGAGCCATATTAGGTTACAAATCTATTTGTCTTACACTTGGCACCGTTCTTGGATGTCATAAGAGCTCACTGAATGCAAAATTTTTACTGAATCGAATAACAATTGCGGCTCCAGGGGCTTAGGATGACAAATTGGCAAATCGGTTATTATGGCAGCTAAATCAGGTTATACACCGATTTGAACCAAACTTGTCACGGTTGCTGTAAGTCTCAAAATTTTGACACAATCAGAAAACAATTGCGGATTCTAAGGGCTCAAGAAATCTAGACGAAGGACCACTTTATACGGGAGAAAGGCGAGTTCACCCAGAGGCCAGCATGACCAACTAAGATTCCTAAGATATGTAAGTGACAGAATAAAAATGCAAGGAACCCTAAAATGAACATAGAGACGTAAGCAATAAATAAAAGAAGTAAAAAGGCACTAAGTTCGACCGGGCCGAACTTTGGATACCCAACACCTCGGGTATGTGTGTAAACCACCTTTTGTCACAATCCGGTGAAAAATGCATAATTTATGCCTCCATAGAAGCTTTAGCGAAATATGGTCCAATTTGGACCAAATTCGGTACGGACATTGAGTAGTCTAATGAGTATAAGTCACCGTTCAACTTTGTAAAACAAAATATTGGTCTTTTTGGTAGCTATATCCAAATATATACCGATATGAATCATATAGTACACGGAAAGCCTAACATAAGTCACTGTGTCAAATTTCAGCGAAGTCGGACAATAAATGCGCCTTTTAAGGGGTCAAGGCCTTAAATCGAGGGATCGGTCTATATGGTAGTTATATCCAAATCTGGACCGATATGGACCAAATTAAAAAGGGATGTCAAAGGGCCTAACAAAACTCACTGTTCCATATTTTGGCAAAATCAGACAACAATGCGCCTTTTATTGGTCCAAAACCATGAATCGAGAGATCGGTATATATGGCGGCTATATCGAAATCTGAACTGATCTAGGCCAAATTGCAAGAATATGTCGAAGAGCTTAACACAACTCACTGTTCCAAATTTCGGATAAATCGGACAATAAATGCGTCTTTTATGGCCCCAAAACTTCAAATCTACAGATCGGTCTATATAGTAGCTATATCCAAATCTGGACCGATCTGAGCCAAATTGAAGAAATATGTTGTAGGGGCTAACACAACTCACTGTTCCAAATTTCGGCGAAATCGGACAATAAATGCGCCTTTTATGGGCCCAAGACCTTAAATCAGACAACAAATGCGCTTTTTATTGGTCCAAAACCATGAATCGAGAGATCGGTATATATGGCGGCTATATCGAAATCTGAACTGATCTAGGCCAAATTGCAAGAATATGTCGAAGAGCTTAACACAACTCACTGTTCCAAATTTCGGAGAAATCGGACAATAAATGCGCCCCAAAACTTAAAATCTAGAGATCGGTCTATATAGTAGCTATATCCAAAACTGGACCGATCTGAGCCAAATTGAAGAAAAATGTTGTAGGGCCACTGTTCCAAATTTCGGCGAAATCGGACAATAAATGCGCCTTTTATGGGCGCAAGACCTTAAATCGAAAGCTGGCTCTATATAGAAGCTATATCCAAATCTGGACCGATCTGAACCAAATTGAAAAAAAAAATTGTTTAAGGGACTAACACAACTCACTGTCCCAAATTTCGGCGAAATCGGACAATAAATGCGCCTTTTATGGGCGCAAGACCTTAAATCGAGAAATCGGTCTATATGGCAGCTATATCCAAATCTGGACCGATCTGGGCCAAATTGAAGAAGGATGTCGGGTGGCTAAACACAACTCACTGTCCCAAATTTCAGCAAAATCGGATAATAAATGTGGCTTTTATGGGCCTAAAACCCTAAATCGGCGGATCGGTCTATATGGGGGCTATACCAAGCTATAGTCCGATATAGCTCATCTTCGAACTTAGCCTGCTTGCACAGATTCAAAGATTCAAAGTCACAGAACGTCATGTGCAAAATTTCAGCCAAATCGGACAAAAATTGCGGCCTCCAGGGGCTCAAGAAGTCAAATCGGGAGATCGGTTTACATGGGAGCTATATTAGATTCTTGACCTATTTGGACCGTTCTTTACAAAGTTGTTATAAATCATAAGAAATGATAGACATTTTGCACAAATACTTTTTATTAGAGTAGGTCGGTTGGGATTGTAAATGGGCCATATCGGTCCATGTTTTGATATAGGTGCCCTATAAACCGATCTTGGTCTTGACTTCTTGAGCCAAGTATGGTTCAAATCGGTCCATAACCTGATATAGCTGCCATATAAATCGATCTTGGGTCTTGACTTCTGGAGCCTCTAGAGAGCGCAATTCTTATCCGATGGGAATGACATTTTGCACGACGTCTTTTGTTGTGATATCCAACAACTGTGACAAGTGTGGTTCAAATCGGTTCATAACCTGATATAGTTGTCATATAAACAGAACTGGGGACTTGACTTCTTGAGCTTCTAGAGGGCGCAATTCCTATCCGATTTGGCTGAAATTTTGCAAGACGTATTTTATTCTTACTTTCACCAACTGTTTCAAATAAGGTTCAAATCGGTTCATAACCTGATATAGCTGCCATATAAACCGATCTTGGGTCTAGACTTCTGGAGCCTCTAGAGAGCGCAATTCTTATCCGATTAGAGTGAAATTTTGTACAACGGATCCTCTCATGACCATCAACATAGGTGTTTATTATGGTCTGAATCGGTCTATAGTCTGATACCGCTACCATAATAATCGATCTCTCTATTTTACTTCTTGAGGCCCCAAAGGGCGCAATTCTTATTCGAATTGGCTGACATTTTACACAGGTCTTCAACATGCAATTTAATTGTGGTCCGAACCGGACCATATCTTGATGTCGCTCTAATAGCAGAGCAAATCTTTTCTTTTATCCTTTTTTGCTTAAGAAGAGATGCCGGGAGGCCACCGTAGGGCAGAGGTTACCATATCCGCCTATGACGCTGAACGCCTGGGTTCGAATCCTGGCGTGACCATCAAAAAAATTTTTCAACGGTGGTTATCCGCTCCTAATGCTGGCGACATTTGTGAGGTACTTTGCCATGTAAAAACTTCTCCTCAAAGAGGTGTCGCTCTGCGGCACGCCGTTCGGACTCGGCTATAAAAAGGGGGTCCCTCATCACTGAGCTTAAAAATTGAATCGGACAGCACTCACTGTTTTGTGAGAAGTTTGCCCCAGTTCCTTAATGGAATGTTCATGTACAAATTTGCATTTGCAGAGATGCCGGGAAAGAACTCTACAAATGCGGTCCATGATGGAGGGTATATAAGATTCAACCCGGCCGAACTTAGCACGCTTTTACTTGTTCGAGGTTACTTTTAAGTTTTTAGAGTGCACAACAAGCCGATTGTTGGCTAAGGTGTAGGTCCATAGTGGCATGGGGCGAATTAACATCCGTTTTCAACCTAACCTAACCTATAAACCGATCTCCGATTTGACTTGATAAGCCCTTACAAGCTGCCGGTTTTGTTCGATGTGGTGTGTAGTGTATATATGGCTTCCAACAACTGTATTAAGTAGGGTCTAAATCGATCTATAACCTTATATAGATCCCATATAAACCGATCTCGCGATTTGAGATCGCTGCTGCATTTTTTGTAATAATGCTGCATTTTTTCGCTTTTACTTGTTTCGGAATAATGTCGGTGGTCAGACGAGGATGCAAGCCAAATTGAGAGATTTATATGGCAGCTATATCAGGTTATGGACCGATTTACGCCATACTTGGCCCAGATGTAGTAGATCGTACGAGAAGTCGTTAAGTTTGTTCTTATTCCACTGTACCATGGTTAACATAAATATCTTCTCAGAAAGCCAGCCAACCATTAAATATCTGAAAACGTATTTCAGAAATTAAAAAATTGATTAACGTTGGCGACATTGGTCAGGTGTTCAGCCATGTAAAACTTCTATACTAAGAGGTGTCCCGGTTCTACAGAGTTAATTTCTTTTGTGAGCTGAACACGCTTAATAGGAAGATCAGTCCCTATGGCAGGTTCTTTTAACACACACATCTCGTTCTAAACTCTTTGAAGACTTTCAAATCAACCATTTTCTTTATGGTACCACAGTTCTCTTTGACTTTGTTTTTGTGACCAATTGGCATGTAGTTGTGATGCTGCACACATTGCCGCCTAATGGTCTTGCAGCATGGGTGTATATGACTTTGCGGCGACAAGCTGCCACATATTTGTTGCCATTTATTTATGCTACTTTTTTATTCTATTAGCAAATTGACTCGTGTTTTCCAACATGGATAGACCTTTTCCATTCTTGGGGGCTATTCTTTTTAGCCATTTCTCAATTGAGCCAAGTAGGAGTGTGCCATTATTGAATAAAACTGATGTTGCCAAGGCATGGGGTAACAACCACGCAATTTTGCCAGGACAGGGACAGTCAGTTGAAAGAGATGGTAATGAAATGATAATTGCTTAGAAAAATGTGGCAAAGAAATTGGTGCAATGCCATATGTATAACCAGTCAGGCCAAACAAAAGACTTAAGACACAAACTTGATGGAGGTAAACAGAATTTTTGCAAACAGAGATAGGAAATGTAGACTTTTTATACCCACCACCGAAGGATGGGGGTATATTCATTTTGTCATTCCGTTTGCAACACATCGAAATATCCATTTCCGACCCCGTAAAGTATATATATTCTTGATCAGCGTAAAAATCTAAGACGATCTAGACATGTCCGTCCGTCTGTCTGTTGAAATCACGCTACAGTCTTCAAAAATTGAGATATTAAGCTGAAACTTTGCACAGATCCTTTTTTTATCCATAAGCAGGTTAAGTTCGAAGATGGGCCAAATCGGACTATATCTTGATATAGCCCCCATATAGACCGATCCGCCGATTTAGGGTCTCAGACCCATAAAAGCCATATTTAATATCCGATTTTGCTGAAATTTGGGACAGTGAGTTGTGTTAGGCCCCCCAACATCCTCCGTCAATTTGGCTCAGATCGGTCCAGATTTGGATATAGCTGCCATATAGACCGATCCTCCGATTTAGGGTCTTAGGCCCAAAAAAGCCACATTTATTATCCGATTTTGCTGAAATTTGGGACAGTGAGTTGTGTTAGGCCCTTCGATATCCTTCGCCAATTTGGCCCAGATCGGTCCAGCTTTCGATATAGCTGCCATATAGACCGATCCTCCGATTTGGGGTCATAGGCCAATAAAAGCCACATTTATTATCCGATTTTACTCAAATTTGGGACAGTGAGTTGTGTTAGGACCTTCGATATCCTTCGCCAATTTGGCCCAGATCGGTCCAGTTTTGGATATAGCTGCCATATAGACCGATTCTCCGATTTAGGGTCTTAGACCCATAAAAGCCACATTTATTATCCGATTTTGCTCAAATTTGGGACAGTGAGTTGTCTTAGGCCCTACGACATCCTTTGTCAATTTGGCTCATATCGGCTCAGATTTGGATATAGCTGCCATATAGACCGATCTCTCGATTTAAGGTTTTGAGCCCATAAAAATCGCATTTATTGTCCGATGTCGCCGAAATTTGGGACAGTGAGTTGTCTTAGGCCCTACGACATCCTTTGTCAATTTGGCTCATATCGGCTCAGATTTGGATATAGCTGCCATATAGACCGATCTCTCGATTTAAGGTTTTGAGCCCATAAAAATTGCATTTATTGTCCAATGTCGCCGAAATTTGGGACAGTGAGTTGTGATAAAAGTTTCGATATTATTTTTCAATTTGGCTCAGATCGGTCCAGTTTTGGATATAGCTGCCATATACACCGATCCTCGGATTTAGGGTCTTAGACCCATAAAAGCCACATTTATTATCCGATTTTGCTCAAATTTGGGACAGTGAGTTGTCTTAGGCCTTTCGACATCCTTTGTCAATTTGGCTCATATCGGCTCAGATTTGGATATAGCTGCCATATAGACCGATCTCTCGATTTAAGGTTTTGAGCCCATAAAAATCGCATTTATTGTCCGATGTCGCCGAAATTTGGGACAGTGAGTTGTGATAAAAGTTTCGATATTATTTTTCAATTTGGCTCAGATCGGTTCAGATTTGGATATAGCTGCCATATAGACCGATCTCTTGATATAAGGTTTTGGGGCCACAAAAGGCGAATTTATTGTCCGATTTCGCCGAAATTTGGGACAGTGAGTTGTGTTAGGTTCTTCGACATGTATCTGCAACTTGGTCGAAATCGGTCCAGATTTGGATATAGCTGCCATATAGACCGATATCTCGATGAAAAGCCTTGGCCCAATAAAATGCACTTTCTAAATTTTAAGCTTTCTTAAATTTAATTTTTAGACATATGACTATATCTTTTTATATATAAAAATTTTATATGTCTTATTTGTTTGAACATGCTTTTAAATCCCATAATCTCTCCTTGAGTTTTTCCTGTTCACCTCCCACTGAAACTCACTGTTATCCATTGGCCCATCTAGGCCCTTTTCAACGCCACAGCGAGCGCCAACCTTCCATCACCATCACCAACGATGAATGGCAAACACAAAAGAGTTTAATAACATTTGCCTGTTGCTTGGTTGCTCTGGTTGCGCAAATGTTTTGGTGGCATTTCTGCTACAAATAGACCTAAACTAATTCACAAACGCCCACACTTTGAACTTTTGTCTAATATGCGGTGGTGGTGTTGTTTGGTTGTTGTTGTATCATTCCATAACAGAATTGAATGTTAAAAGCATTTCTTCTAATGCTGGGTTTTCCTGTGTTGTTTGCTGATTGTTTTTTTTTTCAACAAATTTTTAATTTACATATTTATGTAGTGTGTTTATACATATGTGTCTCAAAAGTTCTATTTGGAAAAAAAGGCTTGATGGGTTTATAGCATTATGCAAAAATATCGGCCGGTATGTCTGTAGCTGTATCTGTAGCAGTATCTGTGTTTATTTTGTTATTTGTTTAGTTTTTTTGCCGTTTTAAGCTGTTGAAATATTTATGAGTCGTTTGACCCAATTTTTATTCTCAATGATTATGTTGTTGTGGTGATTGTTATGATATCCGTTATTGTTGTTGTTCTTTCTTATATCTCTTTATATGCGGCAATAATCGATATATAATTTCTTTGGTAATGATTTTGCTAAGCTAATTATGGAAAAAAAAACATTGGTGCAATGCCATATGTATTACCAGTCAGGCCAAACAAAAGACTTAAGACACAAACTTGATTGAGCCGAACAGAATTTTTCACAAAGATAGGAAATGTAGACTTTTTATTTTATTTATCGTTTGGCTAATAAAATAAAATTGTTTGTGCATTTGCTTAACTAATTACCAAAAATTGGTACAATGTCATCTGCATGGTATGGTCATAATCGGAATAAACAAAAGACTTAAGACACAAACATGCATGATTTATTGAATTGAAAAAAGAAAAACGGATTATTTTATTTTCGCTTAATATTAATAATTACACCCTTGTTTCCACCATAGGAACTTCAGTTTATAACACCTCGAAATTTTGATCTGAGACACTATACAGTATATATTGGGTTGCCCAAAAAGTAATTGCGGATTTTTCATATAGTCGGCGTTGACAAATTTTTTCACATCTTGTGACTCTGTAATTGCATTCTTTCTTCTGTCAGTTATCAGCTGTTACTTTTAGCTTGCTTTAAAAAAAAAGGGTATAAAAAGTTCATTCTAATTTTTATTAAAAATGCATTTACTTTATTTTAAAAAATCCGCAATTACTTTTTGGGCAACCCAATATGTATATTCTTGATCGTCTTGACATTTGGAGACGATCTAGCCATGTTCATTCGATTCGATCCGTCGAAATTACTAAAGCGCTTGAAATTTTGCACAGATACTTTTTAATGATGGAGGGGAATTGCAAAATGGACCACATCAATTAAGATTTGGTTAAAGTTTCCATATAAAATTGTCCTTCGATTTGATGTGGTGAGCCGTAGAAGCCGCAGATGTCTTTCAATTTTGCTGAAATTTTCCACTCAGTGTTTTGTTACGACTTCGAACAATGGTGAATGGTTCAAATCGGTGTTTAACCTTCTTTCACTCTATAATAACTTTTGTTTAAGGGCTATATTGCCATGGTCTGTTCTTTCCGCAAAATGCAGTCGAAGGGAAAGTTTGGTAAAGGGGGTATATCAGTTTATTGACCGATTCGCATCTTAAGTGGCACGGATGTTGGAAGTCAGAACAGAAGTCTTTTTGATAAATTTCATTCAAACCGAGTAAAAATTAAGGTTTCTAATTACTCAAGAAGTCAAAACCGGAGATTGGTTAATATGGGAGCTATATCAGTTTATAGACCCATTCAAATCATTCCTGGAACGGGTGTTGCAAGCCAGAAAAGAAGAAATTGTGCCAAATTTACGCCAAATGGATTTGGTTTATATGGGAGCTATATTAGTTTATAGACCGATTCAGATCAAGCATGACATAGATGTTGAAAGTCATAGTGCAAGTCTTTGTGACAAATTTCAACAAAATCGGATCAAAACTGACTCCTGTAGGGGCTCAAGAAGGTAATCAGTTTATATGGGGGCTATATCCAAATCTGCACCGATATGGCCTTTTTGCAATCTCCAAGGACCAACATCAATTAAAAAGCTCTTTGCAAAATTTTGTTCTACCGCTATAGTGATTTCCACAGACGGACAGGCAGACAGACAGACGGACAGATGGATGGACAAACAGACAGGCGGACAGACCGACGGACAGGCAGACGGACGTTTAGACGGTCAGACAGACGGAGTGATGGGCATGAAAACTCTTTGTAAAATTTCGTTCTACCGCTATCCTGATTTCCATAGACGGACGGACAGTCGGATGGAGAGACAGACGAAAAGACAGATAGACAGACGGACAGACAGACGGAGGGACAGACAGATGGACAGACAGACGGACAGACAGACGGACAGACAGACGGACAGACAGACAGACGGACAGACAGACGGACAGACAGACGGACAGACAGACGGACAGACAGACGGACAGACAGACAGACGGACATACAGACGGATAGGCAGGCCGACAGATGGATGGACTGACGGACGGACACACGAACGGACAGACAGACGGACAGACAGACCGACGTACAGACAGACGGACAGACAGATGAACAGACAGACGGACAGACAGACAGACGGACATACAGACGGACCTGCAGGCCGACAAATGGATGGACAGACGGACGGAAAGACAGACGAACAGAGAGACAGACGGACAGACAGGCGGAGGGACAGACAAACCGACGTACAGACAGACGGACAGGCAGGCCGACAGATGGATGGACAGACGGACGGACACACGAACAGACAGACGGACGGACAGGCAGACCGACGTACAGGCAGACGTACAGACAGATGGACAGACAGACGGACAGGCAGACCGACAGTTGGATGGACAGACGGACAAACGGATAGACAGACGGAGGGACAGACAGACGGACAGACAGACAGACCGACGTACAGACAAACGGACAAACGGACATACAGACGGACAAATAGACAGACATACAGACGGACAGGCAGGCCGACAGATGGATGGACAGACGGACGGACAGACGGACGGACAGACAGACGGAAAGACAGACGAACAGAGAGACAGACGGACAGACAGACGGAGGGACACACCGAAGGACAGACAGACAGACCGACGTACAGGCAGAAGGACATACAAACGGACACAGACGTGCCTGTCCGTCTGACGGACGGACAGACAGACCGACATAAAGACAGACGGTCATACAGACAGACGGACAGACAGACAGACGGACCGGCAGACAGACAGATGGATGGACGGACGGACAGACAGACAGACGGACATACAGACGGACAGACAGACAGACGGACAGGCAGACCGACAGATAGACCGATAAAGAGACAGACGAACGGATGGACGTACAGACGGACGGAGGGTCGATAAGACGGACGGAGTTACGGATATGGCTAGATCGTCTCGGAATGCCAAGTCAGACGACTATGGTCGTGGGTATAAAAAGTATCTGTGACAAATTTCAAGCCGATATTTTTATTCGTTCAACCGCTATAGTGATTTCGACTTGCGGACAGACGGTCAGACGGGCGTACACTAGATCGACTCAAAATGTCAAGACGATCAAGGGTTACACATCAATATTAAAGAATGACTAGATTATTATGGCCGCCATATTATGGTAGTGGGTATAAAAAGGCCAAGTCAAAACCGTTTAATGGTCTATGGTATATATTGGGTTGCCCAAAAAGTAATTCCGGATTTTTTAAAAGAAAGTAAATGCATTTTTAATAAAACTTAGAATGAACTTTAATCAAATATACTTTTTTACACTTTTTTTCTAAAGCAAGCTAAAAGTAACAGCTGATAACTGACAGAAGAAAGAATGCAATTACAGAGTGACAAGCTGTGAAAAAATTTGTCAACGCCGACTTTTAAAAAATCCCCAATTACTTTTTGGGGAGAACTTGACACGCTTTTAGTAGTTAAACTCAAAACCGTAGGACCGAGGTGCATTCATTTGGTTTGCAACACATCGAAATATTTAATTTCAACCCTATAAAGTTTATTTCGACCGATGCTCGTTCTACACATGCCAGTCTTCTGAAGTCAAGCTACAGGGCTGTAACTTTGCACAGATAATTATTTTGATCATAGGCAGTTAAAGTTTGAAGATGGGCTATATCGGACTATATCTTAACATAGCCCCCACATAAACCGATCTCGCGCTTTAAGGTCTTTGGCTCATAAAAGCCCCAATTATTATTCAATTTTGCTGAAATTTGACACAGCGAGTTACATTAGTTTCTCCCAAAACCGTATCTAGTATGACCTAGAACGAACTATTTTTGGATATCGATGTCATACATACCGATCTCTCGATTTAAGGTCTTGAGTCCACAAAAGACGCACTTATTACCCGACGTAGCTGAAATTTGACACAGCGAGTTTTTTAAGACCCTTGACATCCGTTGGTAGTATGGTCTAGATTGAACTATATTTGGTTATAGCTGCTTTACATTGGGTCTATTAAAGGCGCATGCTATATTTGGCACAGTAGGTCTTGTTATGTCTTTCGACGTCCGTGCAGAGGTTTAGATCTGACACTATTTGGATATAGTCCCCATATAGCACCCATATAGACCGATTTCCTGATTAAAGGTCTTTCATACATATATGGTGTGCTACACTAGACACCTCCACATTTTCATTGTAGGAAGTGATGCAAATGCACATCACCAGATATGGGGATCTTCGGATGTCATCGAAAGGGATGAGCTGCTTATCGAACATATTATAAGTCTGTATCTGGCGATTTGTAATAAAGGGGATAAACCGACTGGAAAGTGTTGGATGACCACAGCTTCTCTGATCATCGTTATTTTAGTTTCAGCCTTGGAGAAAATACAGCAGAAGGTTCCCTCGGCTAGACAGAAGAAAGGCGGATTGGGATAAATTTCGGCACAAATTCTATCCCTTCTAGACCAGAAAAAGGAAGTGGCAACCTCGGAGGATATAGACATAATAGTCAAGCTGGTCACGAAGGCCCTGAATGACTAGCTTGTGTCAAGTGGCAAACAGCGACCGCCATGGTGGACCCCAGAACTGGTTGGTCTAAGGACGGACTGCAGAAAACTCTTCAACAGAGCAAAAGCCACAAGACCACCACACGATTGAGACATTTATAAGGCTGAACTAAGAAATGTAAGGGCGAGCTGAGAATGGCTCAGAACAAATCCTGGGTAGATTTCTACAGCTCCGTAGAGGATACGTCTGAAACCTTTAGGCTAAGCAATATTATGTCCTCGAGACCTATTACGATGAGGTTTATTCAGAAGTCAAAGAATGTATGGACAATTTCCAGTGAGGAAACACTAGAACTACTCTTTGATACACATTTCCCGATAAATTCTCCAACGAACAACGTGGCGCCCGAAGAGGTTGTCACTGGTATGTATTCTTTGGAGATTATTAGGGAAATTGTGTATAAGCCGAAAATCCTTTGGACAATAAGAAGTTTCGACTCATTTAAGTCCTTTGGACAATAAGAAGTTTCGACTCCTTTAAGTCGCCAGGCCCTGATGATGTATCACCGGTTGAATAACAAGCTGTGTCTGATAGACTGGTTCTTTGGCTTAGGGAGATATACTCTGCTTGTATCAGCATGTCATCTGTAAGATGAAGAGACACAAAAGTCATTTTCATTCTGAAAACAGGAAAACCTTACCTCACGAAGGCGAAAGATTTTCGCCCTATTAGTCTGTCATCCTTTAGGCTGAAGACTCTTGAGAGGTTGATAGAAACATATCTTAGGGCAAAGATCCCTGGAGATCGCCTGCCGCGGCAGCAAAATGCAAATTTTGCCCATGAACATTTCACTAAGGAACAGGAGAAATTTACCTCACGAAGGCGAAAGATTTTCGCCCTACTATTCTGTCATCCTTTAGGCTGAAGACTCTTGAGAGGTTGATAGAAACATATCTTAGGGCAAAGATCCCTGGAGATCGCCTGTCGCGGCAGCAAAATGCAAATTTTGCCCATGAACATTCCACTAAGGAACAGGGGCAAATTTCTCACATATCAATGAGTGCTGTCCGATTCAAGTTCAAGCTCAATGATATGGGGCCTCCTTTTTATAGCCGAGTCCGAACGGCGTGCCGCAGTGCGACACCTCTGTGGAGAGAAGTTTTACATGGCATAGTACCTCACAAATGTTGCCAGCATTAGGAGGGGAAAACCACCACTGAAAATTTTTTTCTCATGGTCTCGCCTGGTTTCGAACCTAGGCGTTCAGCGTCATAGGTGGACATGCTAACCTCTGCGCCACGGTGGCCTCCGCGGCAGCAGCTTGCATAAAGTAAAGGAAAATCCACTGAAACAGCCCTTCACCACCTAATCGGCTACATAGAGGGTTATCTCGCTGTCCAATGGTAGCATTTCTTGACATTGAAGAGGCTTTCAATAATGTAAAACCAATCTCATTCATGAAAACACCTGCACATTCTTCCTATACAAGAGCCACATTTGGATATTGCTGGCATATAGTGGCCGATTTACTGTCTAAAACCCATACAAGCTACATGTGTTGCCTGATTATTTTTAAATTTTAGAACAGTAAGTCGCATTAACCACCGTAGGAGGACACCGTAGCGCAGAGGTTAGCATGTCCGCCTATGACGCTGAAAGCCTGGGTTCGAATCCTGGCGTGACCATCATAAAACATTTTCAGCGGTGGTTTTCCCCTCCTAATACTGGCAACATTTGTGAGGTAATATGCCATGTATTGGTTGCCCAAAAAGTAATTGCGGATTTTTCATATAGTCGGCGTTGACAAATTTTTTCACATCTTGTGACATTGTAACTGCTTTCTTTCTTCTGTCTGTTATCAGCTGTTTCTTTTAGCTTGCTTTAGAAAAAAAGTGTAAAAAAAGTATATTTGATTAAAGTTCATTCTAAGTTTCATTAAAAATGCATTTACTTTCTTTAAAAAAAATCCGCAATTACTTTTTGACAACCCAATAGAACTTCTCTCTAAGGAGGTATCGCACTGCGGCACGTCGTTCGGACTCGGCTATAAAATGGAGGCCCCTTATCATTGAGCTTAAACTTGAATCGGACTGCACTCATTGATATGTGAGAAGTTTGCCCCTGTTCCTTAGAGGAATGTTCATGGGCAAAATTTGCAAAAAAAAATTGCAAGATGCATTAACCGCTTCGACCTCCGCATTGAACTTGGTCCGGATCGGACAGTGTTCGAATTTTTGTTATGGCTTCATAAATGGTAATTTTTAGATTTTCTGGACTCACAGTAGACTCGTTTCGAATATGATTTCTTTTTTGCCTAATATCCAAGAATACTATTGGGTTGCCCAAAAAGTAATTGCGGATTTTTCATATAGTCGGAGTTGACAAATTTTTTCACAGCTTGAGTCTGTAATTGCATTCTTTCTTCTATCAGTTATCAGCTGTTACTTTTAGCTTACTTTAGAAAAAAAGTGTAAAAAAAGTATATTTGATTAAAGTTCATTATAAGTTTTATTAAAAATGCATTTCTTCTTGGGAGGACATATGAACATTTACAATGCAAAAACTCCTAAAAGAGTTGTAGGGAAAATACAACAAAAATAAAACTAACCACATTTGAGACATTTTTAAATACATTGCCCAGGGAAATTTACCATGAAACCTCATTTGGTTAATGTAAAAACTACCCAAATTCCTTCTCCCATAATTTACCATCCCAACACATTTACCTTGAAAAGTCTAATTTACCCTTTGGCAGCAAAAGCAATGTTCACCATACACAATGTTAACCAATACTTCCACGAAATCGATCAATCGTTTTCCACAAATATGACAATTTTTGGTCTATATTCAGATACCACTATTCAAACATCATTCCATGTCTAAATCAAATTCAATGGTTTTATGACTTTACCTTCGTGATCTTTTGGGCCTGTGTGTTGTTGATGTCAACAACTAAATTCATATGAATAGGAAGATTTGTTATACATGTCACAGGTAATAATTTTTATGTTTACTTTGATGACAATTTGACAAACACAACACGCCCTAACAACAAATATATTAAGTTGCATATTTTATGACCTCATGAATGTACATACCTGACTGCAACACCAAGAAAATGTCTCAATCATGAAATTTGGAAAATTATAACTGCTTCAAGCATGAATAGGAATGGTCTAGCTGACAGGGAAGGATTGCAGGCCCCAGAAGGTTAAAACCTAGAAATAAAATATACAAATAAAATGTTTTAGAATGTTTGGAAATAAGATTTTTTTTAAAGAAAATCATCCGTCATCATGGAAATAATGGCTTAGGTTAGGTTGATTGGGGCGGCCACTCAGTGACTTGGGTTTAAAAATATATATCAGATTCGTGATTACTTCCAAAGACCTTTCATTTAAGCCCCATATTGCTATGGTCGTAAATTTGTCTTCTTTGGGGGATGTTCTCGGGGATGGGCGGCCCTCAAACACTTGGTCCGACATCTGGATATCAGATTCGTATTCTACACTCAAATAGCTTTTATTTAAGCCCCATATTCCCATGGTCAGGAAGGAAGTCCAGTTTGGGGGTGTTTTGGGGAAGGGGTGGACCCCCAGAAACGTAGTCCCACAATTGGATATCAGATTCGTATTCTACTCACAAATACCTTTCATTTGAGTCCCATATTGCCATGGTCGGTAAATATGTCCGATTTAGGGGTGTTGTGGGGGTTGGGGTGGTCACCCTAACACTTGGTCCGACAATTCGATATCAGATACGTTTTTTTATCAAGTCAAGATTTACATATAGCTGTCATATAGACCGATCTTTCAATTTAAAGTTTTGGGCCAATAAGAGACGCATTTACTATCCCATGTCGCCGAAATTTGGGACAGTGAGTTGTGTTAGGCCACTCGACACCCTTCAATTTGGCCCAGATCGGTCCAGATTTGAATATAGACCGATCTCACGATTTAAGGTCTTGGGCCCATAGAAAGCGCATTTACTGTCCTAATTCGCCGAAATTTGGGTCAGTAAGTTGTGATAGGCCACTTGATATCCTTCTTCAATATGGCCCAGATCGGGGCAAATTTGGATATAGCTGCCATATAGACCGATCTCTCGATTTAATGTCTTGGCCTCTTAAAAGGCGCATTTATTGACCGATTTCGCCGAAATTTGGGACAGTGAGACGCGTAAGGCCACACAATAGGCTCAGATCGGTCCAGATTTGGATATAGCTGCCATATAGACCGATTTCTCGATTTAAGGGCTTGGGCCCATAAAAAGTGCATTTATTTTCCGATTTCGCTGAAAATTGGGGCAGTGAGTTACGTTAGGCCATTCGACATCTGTCTTCAATTTGACCCAGATAGGTTTAGATTTGAATATAGCTCCTGTATAAACCGATCTCCAGATTAGACTTCTTGGAAGCCGCATTTTTTTTGGCTAAAATTTTGCACACAGTGTCTGATGTGATTTTCAACAGCCGTGCCGAGTATGGTTCAAATCGGTTTATAACCTGATATAGCTCCCATATAAACCGATCCCCCGATTTGACTTCTTGGGCCCCTGGAAGTCGTAATATTTGTCCGATTTGGCTGAAATGACTTCCAATAACTGTACCAAGTATGGTCCACATCAGTCTATAAACTCATATAGCTCCCATATAAACCGATCTTTTAATTATCCTTGATCGGCTCCCAGAAGTTTAATTTTTGCTGGTTTGATAGAAGTTTAGAACTTAGAATAAAATGTTTTTTTGGCAGAATCCGTGGTGGTGGGTTCCCAAGTTTCGGCCCAGCCGAACTTAGCACGCTTTCACTTGTTTCTTGACCTTGGTTACAAGAACACCAAAGATAGACAAACGATACCCGAACAGACGCATGTATCTGAACCGAATTATGACGAATATCTGAATGGAAGCCTACGCTGTCACAGTAGTGGCGTTGAGCTTAGTTCAAGTTTTAACCATAAATGCCATACTTGTACGGCATTAGGTTAGCTTGAAAAGAGCGTGCAGATACTAATCCGTCCTATGCCGCTTTGGATATACACCTTAGCCAGTAATCGGCTTGTTGTGCGCTCTAAAAACTAAAAAGTAACCTCGAAAAAAAATTTTAGTTAGGAATTCCGGTCTACTTACAAAATCCTTAATTGTTATCCATACCACTCCTCTAGGTTGGCTCATGTCTGGTATCGTGTCCGCACCTAAGTACCGGTGTCTTTTAATCGCGATAGCCGGCCAATGACATAGAAAATGTTCCAAGTCTCATCATCTTCCCCACATGGCCTACTTAAATCACGCCTTTAAATCGGACTGCGTCGAACCTAAAGGCTTCGGGTTAACCAAGTTTATCGACGGCAGTTCTCTGGGTTTCACTCCCAAATCGTCTGCCCTTTCATTTCCCCTTACTCCGCAATGGCCCAGCACCCAAACTATGCGGATTTTGCCATCCTTATAGAAAGCAGGCGGATATCCGGGCGATCACGGAATGAATGAGGTGGTGTGATACTAACGCGAGGACGTCGAGTGTAAAGATATTCACACTCGACGTCCTCGCGTTAACACCACACCACCTCGCGCATTCCGTGATCGTCCGGATCTCCGCCTGCAGAATCGTATTATGGTCAGACTGTCTAAAACAGATCTCAATCCCTGGGAACTCAATGTAGACCCCCAGGACCACTCTGTCCCCTAGCTTTCCAGACGGCATTACTAGATTTCCGTCAGTCCCAGTCTGTGCCGCTGACAACAGTGCCTCGCACTCAACCTCAAGTGTCGTCTCAGGTATCCGATCGTAAACCTCTTCCCTTCATTTCAGGTTTCCTATCGTCAGCTTGATTATATACCACGATGGTATGAGCTGCTCTCATCCTCAATCCATTCTCCCATTGCCTTAAGACTCATAGCCGCAGTAGCTGCCGCACACTTAATCTGTATGTCAATGGGTCAGATATAGTCTCCAGTGCCCTAGTGGGCGTGGTCTTCATCGCTTCGCCTATGCCAAGGTAACATGTTCTCTGAACCTGTTGTATGGTCCTTATGTTGCACTTTTTCTCCATAGCAGTCCACCAAACTACTGAGGCGTAAGTAAGTATCGGTCTAATCACGCTCCTGTAGAGCCAGTGGACTATCTTAAGATTCAGGCCCCATTTCGAGCCTATGGCCCGTCTACATTGTGCCCAATTTCTGTGAGCCTTCTCAGTACGCTCCTGAATGTGACACTTCCAATTAAGTTTCCTATCCAAGCTCACTCCTAAGTATTGTGTTGCCCAAAAAGTTATTGCGGATTTTTTAAAACAAAGTAAATGGAATAACTTAGAATGAACTTAAATCAAATATACTTTTTTACACTTTTTTTCTAAAGCAAGCTAAAAGTAACAGCTGATAACTGACAGAAGAAAAAGAAAGCAATTACAGAGTCACAAAAATCCGCAATTACTTTTTGGGCAACCCAATATTTAACCTTGTCAGATATCAAAATCGTTTTATTGAGGAATCGTGGTGCGTCAAATTGGCCCACCTTCATCTTCCTCTTGAACAGGCAAATTTCAGTCTTCCCTAGGATAACATTGATACCCTTGGGTCTAGTCCAGCTATATACCATATGCAAGACCCTTTCGGCCCTTCTGCATAGCTGGTTCGTTTTATTGAGGAAACGTGGTGCGTCAAATTGGTCTACCTTCGTCTTCCTCGTGAGCAGGCATATTTCAGTCTTCTCTGGTTTAACATTGAGACCTCTAGGTCTAGCCCAGCCATATGCTAGAGCCTTTTGGTCCTTCTGCATAGCTGGTTCTGATCCCTACTCCTATGAAGTATTATAACATTGTCTGCATAGCAGACGGGTTAAAATGGCTCCTCAGTCAGCATCCGTCATTTATGGTGGTCACCCAAAGGAATGGCCATAAAATGCCCCCCCTGTGGCGTGCCACTTTCTCCCTTATATTTATGTCTTGCGATCCGCAATTTATCCACCTGTTCCTTAGCATATGGTTTATTCAGTCTCTGAGGATGGAGTCCACCCGGTACTGGTCTGAGGATTGGATCAGTGTGTCGTTCCGCACATTGTTAAAAGCCCCCTCGATGTCAATGCATACTGCCTGGGTGTACGTTTTGGCATCGTTTGGCATTCTTTTATTTTATGCACAACCTCGTGCATGGCAGTCCCCATCGACCTTCCCTTGACATAGGCATGCTGTTTGTATTTGAGCAGTTTGCTGGATCTCCTACTCTTTATCATGGTATCCACAATGTGTACCATGGTTTTCAGTAGAAAAGACGTATAAATATTGGGTTGCCCAAAAAGTAATTGCGGATTTTTCATATAGTCGGCGTTGACAAATTTTTTCACAGCTTGTGACTCTGTAATTGCATTCTTTCTTCTGTCAAAAAAAAGTATATTCGATTAAAGTTCATTCTAAGCTTTATTAAAAATGCATTTACTTTCTTTTAAAAAATCCGCAATTACTTTTTGGGCAACCCAATATGTACTCTGTCCTCAAGGGGCCCCTAATAGTGTACAACATACGATTTTGGATTTCGTCGGCACGGGTTATCGTTCACCGATCACCACAATATGGAGGCCACCGTAGCGCAGAGGTTAGCATGTCCGCCTATGACGCTGAACGCCTGGGTTCGAATCCTGGCGAGACCATCAGAACACTGCTCCTCAAGCTGGCAACATTTGTGAGGTACTATCCCTTGTAAAACTTCTCTCCAAAGAGATGTCGCACGCCGTTCCAACTCGGCTATAAAAAGGAAGCCCCATATCATTGAGCTTAAACTTGAATCGGACTGCACTCATTGATATGTGAGAAGTTTGCCCCTGTTCCTTAGTGGAATGTTCATGGACAAAATTAGCAATTTTTTTTGCACCACAATATTTCGTATTTGGCATCGAAAGCGTTTTTCCTATTTCCAAAAAAAAATGCTTTAAGCCTAGTCCCCTTCCTTCCTATGATGGAGAATATAAATCCTCTACAACCTTAGCCGGTTGCCCTGCTCACTACACCTCATCATAAGAGCTCGAAGATCAGAGTCACATCTCCCTTATGATGATAATCTCTGCTAGATTTTCCACCAAAATTCAAAAATAATGCAAAGAGTGAACCACTTCAGACAAAACGATAAAATTATTGCTCTATGTACCCTACGTCTTTTCCGAATGTGCGGCATTCATAGCGAATATGTAAATATTTACATGATGACTCCTCAAAACCATTAAAGGTTACTTGGGATTTTTTTTTTTTACTTTGATTGGCATTTATTTGTTGTCGTCTTTTGGCGGTGCGGTGCTGCTGTTGGGCCAAAGTCTACTGGTCATAAATCATGACAGTGCCAACAATGAATTTATGACATCTCCAATAGAGATGCACAACAAGAAAGTGTGTCGTCTGTTTGCCAGACAGTCTGCCTGCCTGCCTACCAAGCAGCAGCAGCAGCAGCCAGTCATAAAAATTCCCATAAAATTGTTGTCGCATTTCGTCAACATTATTAATTGGTAAAATGTAAAAGCAGAAGGTGGAGTAGTTATTGAAAAAAAAAAACCAAATTACATTTCTTCATAGGCATGCACTTTTGATAGAATTCGAAAAATAAATTGTGGTCATTTGTTTTGGACATCCAGACAAATCATAGTTTGTCAATATTTGAATTCAAACCACACATTTTGAAAAAGAAATTTTTAATAATATTTTATAATATGGGGCGAAATTTTTTTTAATAATCAAATCATGGGAAAAATGGTTTAAAATTGCTATTCAACACGAAATTTTCCCCCAGCCATAGGATGGGGGTTAACTAATCTAGTATTCCATTTGTAACACCAGAAATATTGATCTGCGACCCCATAAGGTCCGTCCGTCCGTCTATCGAAATCAAGATAGCGGTCGACCGAGAAAATGTCCATCTTATTGATGGAGGTCATTGGTGATTGCAACGGGGTACATATTTGGATATAGCTTCCATATGAAATAGTCCTTCTTGTGCCTCTACCAGCCGCAATTGTTAGCCGTTTGAGCTAAAACGTAGGGTTCTATTACATCTTCCCACACTTGTGCTAAGTATGGTTCAAATAGCTCTATAACCTAATATATTGGGTTGCCCAAAAAGTAATTGCGGATTTTTCCTATAGTCGGCGTTGACAAATTTTTTCACAGCTTGTGACTCTGTAATTGCATTCTTTCTTCTGTCAGTTATCAGCTGCTACTTTTAGCTTGCTTTAGAAAAAAAGTGTAAAAAAGTATATTTGATTAAAGTTCATTCTAAGTTTTATTAAAAGTGCATTTACTTTCTTTTAAAAAATCCGCAATTACTTTTTGGGCAACCCAATATTTATACGCTACACCACCACTGTGGTATAGGGTATTATAACTTTGTGCATTTGTTTGCAATCCTTAGAAGGGGAAGAGCTAGACCCTTTGATAAGTATGCCGATCGGCTTAGAATCGCTTCCTGATTCGATTTAGCTACAATATGTCCATCTGTCTGTCCATGAATTCTTGTGACGCATTTCCTGCCCGATTGCCATGAAATTTTGCGCAAGTCTCTTTTTTGGCTCAAGGACGAACGCTATTGATTTTGAACAAAATCGGTTCAGATTTAGATATAGCTCCCATATATATCTTTCATCCGATATGGAGTTTTAAGGCTGTAGCATCCACAATTTTGTTCCGATCTTTACAAAATTTGGCAAGAGGTGCTTTATTTGGCGTCTTCACGTGTGTGCAAAATTTCATAAAAATCAGTTCAGCTTTAGATATAGCTCCCATATATATCTTTCATCCGATATGGACTTTTAAGGCTGTAGAAGCCACAATTTTGGTCCGATCTTTACAAAACTTTGCAAGAGGTGCTTTATTTGGCATCTACATATGAGTGCAAAATTTCATAAAAATCAGTTCAGATTTAGATATAGCTGCCATATATATCTTTCATCTGATATGGGCTTTTAAGGCTGTACCATCCACAATTTTGGTCTGATCTTTACAAAATTTGACATGGGGTGTTTTCTTCAACGTCCCCATATGTGTGCAACATTTCGACAAAATCGGTTTAGATTTAGATATAGCTCCCATATATAACTTTCATCCGATATTGAATTTTTGTGGCTATAGCAGCCACAATTTTGGTCCGATCTTTACAAAATTTGACATGGGGTGTTTTATCAAACGTCCCCATATGTGTTCAAAATTTCGACAAAATCGGTTCAGATTTAGATATAGCTCCCATGTATAACTTTCATCCGATATGGTCTTTTAAGGCTGTAGAAGCCACAATTTTGGTCCGATCTTTACAAAATTTGGCAAGAGGTGCTTTATTTGGCGTCTTCATATGTGTGCAAAATTTCATAAAAATCGGTTTGGATTTAGATATAGCTCCCATATATAACTTTCATCCGATATGGAGTTTTAAGGCTGTACCATCCACAATTTTGGTCCGATCTTTACAAAATTTGCTATGGGTTGTTTTCTTCAACGTCCCCATATGTGTGCAACATTTCGACAAAATCGGTTTAGATTTAGATATAGCTCCCATATATAACTTTCATCCGATATTGAAATTTTGTGGCTATAGCAGCCACAATTTTGGTCCGATCTTTACTAAATATGTGTGCAAAATTTCATAAAAATCGGTTCAGATTTAAATATACCTCCCATATATATCTTTCATTGGATTTGGACTTTTAAGCCTGTAGTAGGCACAATTTTGGCCCGATTTCTACAAAATTTAGCATGAGTTGTTTTGTTTATAGTCCCAAAGCGAGTACAAAATTTCATATAAATCGGTCTAGATTAAGATATAGCTCCCAGACATATCTTTCATCCGATATAGTCTTTTAAGGCTGTAGAAGCCACTATTTTAGTCCGATCTAAACACAATGCAGTACGAGGTGTTTTATTTGACGCGTTAATGCGGGTGCAAAATTTCGTAAAATTAGGTCCCCGATATAACTTTCATCCGAAATGGACTTTAGCCTGTAGAAACCGCAATTTTCGGCCGATTTTGCATGAGACGTTTTATACGTGCCCAAAATTTCATTAAAATCCGTCCTGATTTAGATATAGCTTCAATGTACATATTTCACCCGATATAGGCTTTTAAGGCAGTGAAAACCACAATCTTGGCCACATCTCAACAGTCTAGGGTGTGAGATGTTCCATATGACCTCCCAGTATGTGTCATCAAAGTTGGCATAGATTTTGTCATAACTCCCATATAATCATTTATCCGATATGGCCTTTTAAGGATGCGGAAATCCAAATTTATTGTCCTATCGTAGGAAAACCTAACAAGGTCCTATTTGATATTTCAAAAGGTATCCAAAGTAAAGTCTGACTAGATTTCGAGATAAGTATTACAAACAAAAAGTACTACGTATACTAGGTGGTGTAGGGTATTATATAGTCGGCTCCGCCCGACTTTTGTCTTTCCTTACTGGTTTTTCAAATGGCATAGGGCCTCACATATGTCGCCAGCATTAGAAGGGGTTTACTACTGGCGAAATTTTTTGTCTGATGTTCTCGCCAGGATTCGAACCCAGGCGTTCGGCGTCATAGGCGGATATGCTAAACTCCAATGGCCTCCTAGAACCACTGGAAGCCGCAATTATTATCTGATTAGGTTAAAATATAGCATGTAATGTAAGTATGGTCCAAATCGGTTTATATCCTGATATAGCTCCCATATAAATCGATCTCATTATATGTCATTTTAAGCCAGTGAAAGCTATAATTCTTATCCTGTTTGGATGAAATTTTGCACGTAGTCCCTTTTTATGAATTTCAACATTCGGTAATTAGTATGGTCCAAATCGGTCTATAACATTTTATCTACCATATAGCTCCCATATAAACCAACATCCTCCCATATAAACCAACATCCAGTGGCTCTAGAAGTGAAAATCGGGCGATATACATTTATGGCAGATATATCTAAATCTCAACCAATTTTTTCCAATTCAGTAAGCTTTATTTCTAGGCTGAAAAACATGCCTGTAGCAAATTTTAAGACGATCGGACGGTAATTGCGACCTGTAGTTTGTACACAAATTAACATGGACAGACAGATGGACAGACTGACAGGCAGACAGACTCATTCATAACAAGTAAAAAGGCGTTAAGTTCGGCCGGGCCGAACTTTGGATACCCACCACCTCGGGTATATATGTAAACCACCTTTCATCAAAATTCGGTGAAAATTTCACACCTTATACTCATATACCTCATACCGATCTGAACTATATACGACACGATTGTCGAAAAGCCGAACATAAGTCACTGTGCCAAATTTCAGTGAAATCGGATTATAAATGCGCCTTTTATGGGGCCTAGACTTTAAATTGAGATATCGGTCTACATGGCAGCTATATCCAAATCTGGATCGATTTGGGCCAAGTTGCATAAACATGTCGAAGAGCCTAACACTAAGCAAAGTCCCAAATTTCGGCGAAATCGGACAATAAATGCCTCTTTTATGGGCCCTAAACCTTAAATCCAGAGATCGGTCTATATGGCAGCTTAATTCAAATCTGGACCGATCTGGGCAAAATTGAAGAAGGACGTCGAAGAGCCTAACCAAACTCACTGTCTCAAATTTCAGCGACATCGGACAATAAATGCGTCTTTTATGGCCCCAAAACCTAAAACCTAGATATCGGTCTATATGGCAGCTATATCCAAATCTGGTCCGATTTGTGCGATATTGCAGAAGTATGTCAAGGGGCTTAACTTAACTCACTGTTCCAAATTTCGGGGACATCGGGCAATAAATGAGCATTTTATGGGCCCAAAACCATAAATCAAGAAATCGGTCTATATGGCAGCTATATCCAAATTTGAACCGATGTGGACCAAATTGAAGAAACATGTCAAAGGGCCTAACACATCTCACTGTCCCAAATTTCAGCAAAATCGGATAATGAATGTGGCTATTATGGGCCTTACACCATAAATCGGAGGATCGATCTATATGGCAGCTATATCCAAATCTGGACCGATCTGAGCCAAATTAACGAAGGATGTCGATGGGCCTTACACAATTCACTGTCCCGAATTTCATCAAAATCGGATAATAAATGTGGCTTTTGTGGGCCTAAGACCCTAAACCGGAGGATCGGTCTACATGGCAGCTATATCCAAATCTGAACCGATCTGGACCAAATTAAAGAAACATGTCAAAGGGCCTAAGACAACTCACTGTCCCAAATTTCAGCGAAATCGGATAATGAATGTGGCTATTATGGGCCTTACACCATAAATCGGAGGATCGATCTATATGGCAGCTATATCGAAATCTGAACCGATCTGGACCAAATTGACGGAGGATATCGACGGGCCTGACACAATTCACTGTTTCGAATTTCATCACAATCGGATAATAAATGTGGCTTTTGTGGGCCTAAGACCCCAAATCGGAGGATCGGTCTATATGGCAGCTATATCGAAATCTGAACCGATCTGGGCCAAATTAACGGAGGAAGTCGAAGGGCCTAACACAACTCACTGTCCCAAATTTCAGCAAAATCGGATAATAAATGTGGCTTTTATTGGCCTAAGGCCCTAAATCGGCGGATCGGTCTATATGGGGGCTATATCAAGATATAGTCCGATATAGCCCATCTTCGAACTTAACCTGCTTATGGACAAAAAAAGAATCTGTGCAAAATTTCAGCTCAATATCTCTATTTTTAAAGACTGTAGCGTGATTTCAACAGACAGACGGACAGACGGACAGACGGACAGACGGACGGACATGGCTAGATCGTCTTAGATTTTTACGCTGATCAAGAATATATATACTTTATAGGGTCGGAAATGGATATTTCGATGTGTTGCAAACGGAATGACAAAATGAATATACCCCCATCCTTCGGTGGTGGGTATAAAAATGCATGAAATCTTTATTTGAATCGATAACACGGTCCATATAATTTAATGTTTGAAGATTATTTCAAGCAAATGTTGACCATGACTGAGTCTCAAATGGTCAAACCGCTTAGTCCGATTTTGCCATATGACATTGGCGATTTTCTGCCGGTATCCAACGAATAAATGCTTCAATGTTGTCTTGCAATGCGTCAACTGAAGCGGGCTTATCTTGGGCCCACAAAAAATAGTCTCAAGGCGTTAACTCGCACCATCTAGGCGGCAAATTGACCAGTCCCGAACCTGAAATAATATGTTAACCTAACTCGCCTCTCTATAAGTCCATTGTTACTCGTGCTGTGTGGCATATGGCACCGTTGTGTTGAAACCACATATCATGCAAGTCAAGCTCTTCCATTTTGGGTAAAAAAAACAGTTAGATATCATCTCACAGTAGCGCTCAGCATTCACAATTACGTTACGATTCGCATCATCTTTGAAGAAGTACAGTCCAATGATGCCACCAGCCCATAAACCGCACCAAACTGTGACTTTTACTGAATGCATTGATAGCTCTTGCAATGCTTCTGGCTGATCTTCACGTTAAAATCGACCATTCTGCTTATTTACGTATCCATTAGGCCAAAAATAAGCTTCGTTCATAAAATGGAAGAAGCGCTCGATGAACTTTCGTAACAGAGCACGAATTTTGATAATGCAAACTGCTAATTTTGCCCATGAACATTCCACTAAGGAACAGGGGCAAACTTGTCACTAAAATGATTCATGGTTAAATTATAGACCAAACTGAAGACCAGTGTTGCCAAAAAGATAATAGCTAAAAATAACCCTTTATATCTAAATCTGAACCAATTTATATCAAAATTCACAGCGTTTTCCTTTAAGGAAAAAAAAGTTCTGTGTGGGAAATTTCGTGATAATTGGATAATAAATGTCATCTCCAGCTTGATTACAAAAAGTGAGTACACGGAGAAACGATACGGAGAGAAAACAGGGACGGACGGACATAGCCAATCGTGATGATTGGATAACAAATGCCATCTCAATCTTCATTACAAAAAAGTATAGACGGAGAAACGATACGGAAAGAAAATGGGGACAGATGGACATAGCCGAGAATCCTTCAGCCGTTTCATCTGGCCGGGCTCCGTTGTTAGAAACCAAAAGATCGATTGTGATTTAAGATCTATGTTTTATTGGGCGAATTTTCTTGGAATTCGTCGTAGATTTCAATTTGGATAAACCGCAGTGTGTTTGACCCACTCTAATACATAGTCACCAATATCTATGAGCCTTCTCCGCACGCTATTAAATGTAGTACTTCCAGTTCTATTAACAGTCTAACATCACAACCAGGTTTTTAACCCCACTCGATATCGAGAATATTTTATTTAGAAAGCGTGGACCTTTCATCGCCTTTGTAGGAAACCTGAAGATAGGTTTCTTTTCATGAATAACGTTAAGACCGTTGTGCTCGTTGCAATGATATGTCATTCACTAGACCTTTTCGGGCTTTCTATAACGAACATTTCGATCAATTCTTCAAAGAAATGTAAACACAATGTCTACTTAGTTTGCTTTATGTGATAAATTTCGAATATTTTCAAGGACTCTTTGGCTTTCTCTTCTCATCAACAGTAGTTATGATTTTAACCTTGGTGTTTTTAATTTTTTTACTGAATGTTTGTCACATGTTATGACATAGAATTGCATAATATAGCACATTGTTTTATATTACGCAACCAACTATTTTCAAGGTTTTCGGTGTAATTTCAATGAATTTTCTCTAATTGGCAGCAAACACATGTGTCGCGTGTCACAAGCGTGAAAATAATACACATGTCCTTTGAAGGACTACTTATTGCATCATACAAGGACACATCTTTAATACTCGTATGCTGTGGGAAATTTATTTATGGTGCCTTAAATCCTATACTCAAAACCTGACAATCAAATTTTTGCTAACATACACCGTTTCCAGAAGAAATTATTTATTATCTGCTTAATTTCTTTACGTTTGATAGGGGTTACAGCCAAGTTGCTGTCGCTTCTGCAGGGAAAAAGAACCTCATTGTAGGAAGTGATTGGTAATGCACATCTCCAAATATGGGGAAGTTTGGATGTCAACGAAAGGGGTGAGCTGCTTATCGAATATATTATAACTTGTAATCTGGCGATTTGTAATAAAGAGTATAAACTGACCTTTATTATCAGGAACCGGGAGGAGTTACTAGATATTGCCTATGTATCGGAAAACTGGGAAGTGTTGGATGACCACAGCTTCTCTGATCATCGTTATATTAGTTTCAGCCTTGGAGAAAATACTACAGAAGTGGTCCCTCGGCTAAATAGAAGAAAGGCGGATTGGGATAAGTTTCGGCAGACATCCTGAACGACTATGCCTTCTAGACCAGAAAAGGAAATGGAAACTGTGGAGGACATAGACATTATGGTCAAGCGGATCACGAAGGCCTTGAATAACTAGCTTGTGTCAGCATACCCTAGTGCCAAGCCAAAGGGCAAACAGCGGCCGCCATGGTGGACCCCAGAGGTGGTTGGTCTAAGGAAGGACTGCAGAAAACTCTTCAATAGGGCGAAAACCACAAAAGCTCCACACGATTGGGACATCTATAAGGCTGAGCTAAGAAAATATAAGGGCGAGCTGAGAAGGCTCAGAACAAATCCTGGGTGGAGTTCTGTAGCTCTGTGCAGGAAACATCTGAGACCTACGGGCTAAGGAAGATTCTGTCCTCGAGATCTATTACGATGGGGTATATTCAGAAGTCAGAGAATGTATGGACAATGTCTAGTAGGGAAACACTAGAACTACGCGTTGATATACATTTCCCGGGAAATTCTGCAAGAGACAACGTTGTATTTAAGAGGTTGTCATTGGTATGCATTCGTCGGAGGTTATTAAGGAAATTGTGTCTGAGCAGAAAATTCTTTGGGCGTTAAGAAGTTTCCACTCCTTTAAGTTGCCAGGCCCTGATGATGTATCACCGGTTGAATTGCAAGCTGTGCCCGATAAACTGGTTCCTTGGCTTAGGGAGATATACTCTGCTTGTATCAGCATGTCATATATATTGGGTTGCCCAAAAACTAATTGCGGATTTTTCATATAGTCGGCGTTGACAAATTTTTTCACAGCTTGTGACTCTGTAATTGCATTCTTTCTTCTGTCAGTTATCAGCTGTTACTTTTAGCTTGCTTAAGAAAAAAAGTGTAAAAAAGTATATTTGATTAAAGTTCATTCTAAGTTTTATTAAAAATGCATTTACTTTCTTTTAAAAAATCCGCAATTACTTTTTGGGCAACCCAATACCTGTGAGATGGAGGGACACGAAGGTCATTTTCATTCCGAAAGTAGGAAAACCCTACCACACGAAGGCGAAAGATTTTCGTCCTATTAGTCTGTCATCCTTTATGCAGAAGACTCTTGACAGGTTGATAGAAACATATCCCAGGGCAAAGATCCCTGGAGATCGCCTGTCGCGGCAGCAGCACTTCACGATTTAGTCGGCTGCATAGAGGGTTCTCTTGCTGTCAATGAATATACAATAGTAGTATTTCTTGACATTGAAGGTGCTTTCAATAATGTAAAACCGACCTGAATCATGAAGGAGTTGGGCGTTTTAGGCATCAACTCTACCGTAAGAAAGTTTATTAAGAACTTACTTAGTAAAAGATGCATTACGCTAGTCTTGGGATCTGTGGATCTAAAAAGATGGGTCAGCAGAGGAACACCTCAAGGAGGTTTACTATCTCCTCTACTTTGGCATGAATATTTGGAATACAGCCATTAACAATGTATTATTGTCTCTGGAAAAAAAAAGGCGTAAAAGTAGTCGCTTATGCTGAGGACGTGGCGATTGCGGTGAGGGGAAAGTTTCCCAGCACTCTTGGAGATATATTGTACTTCAGGAAGCTCTACATGCAACAGCAAAGTGGGCTACCGAAAGCGGTCTAGGTATAAAACCGTGCAAGACAGGAGTAGTTCTTTTCAGCAGGAGATACAAGTTGCCTACAGTGGAACCTGTCTCCTTGGGAAGAGGAAATATTCCAATTGGGTGTTTTGCTGGACAGGAAATTGAACTTCAAATCCAATATTTTGCAAAGAGCAAGAAAGGCAATTCTTGTCGTATACACCTGATTTAGATCACGTATCATGCACTGGGTATATACTGCAGTTGTCAGACTTATATGCTATATGGTGCTGTGGTCTGGTGGACATCGCTTCAAAAGTCCATCTACTCAGTCGGATCCAAACGTTGGCTTATTTATGCATCACAGCCACACCGAGAACGACACCATCTGATACACTGAATTTAATGCTACACAAATTGCGGCGACCTCTGCTGTGAGGCTATGGGAGCTTTCTCTTTGTTCATGCTGCGGCTACGGACACTGTGTTATCCTTGTTACAATGCTCGATGTTCCCAGCAGTGTGGAATACACTTTTACTGGATCGTTTTTTGATAAAAAGCTATTCTTGATACAACCGATTGGAACTACAATGTCTCTAGTAATAGAAGAATGGTTCCAAACTAGACGACCAGGTGGGCTGTGGGATGTCCTCCGAAGAATTTGGACTGATCATATCGAGAAGTTTACCCGACAACTGTAGTGTATATCAGTCGAAGATTTATGCAATTAAAGGAGTTCTGGAATGTCTAAGATATTTCTCAGACCGCCAGGCAGCCATAAAATGTCTGGGAAACATATCTCAATTCAAAAACCGTACTCGACTGCCACAGATCTCTCAACAAGATGGCTGAACAGTTCCAAGTTCACCTGTCTGGGTCCGAGCCACAGAAATATCCCAGGGGATTGTAGAGTAGACGATCTTGAGAGACAATATGGAGTTGTGATCTGGTGGACGGCGCTTTAAACGTCCATCTACTCAGCTGGATGCAAGAGATGGATTGTTTGTACATCACAGCCACACTGAAGATGACACCATCTGATGCACTGAATTTAAATGCTACTCCTAATGGCTCTGGACATTGTGGCTAGACAAATTACAGTAACCACTGCTGTGAGGCTAAGGGAGCTTTCTCTTTTTTTATGCGGCGGCCACGGATCTCTGTTATCCCTGATACAATGCCCGATATTCCAGGCAGTGTGGATTACCCCCTACCTGAGCCGCTTTCTGAAAAAAAGACTGTGCCCATATTCCTTATAGAACCGATTAGAAATACAATATCTCTGGTAATAGAAGTTGCATAGACGTCTATATGGATGGTTCCAAACTAAACGACCAGGTGGGCTTTGGGGTGTACTCTAAAGATCTAGAACTGGTCTTATCAATCGGTGTATCAAGCGGAGATCAATGCAATTTAAGAAGCGGTGGCTAGGGCATAACTAGGGGTCGGAGTCGAGGACTAGACTCCGCAGCCCCGGTCATAGCGACAATTGACATGAAAATCTTCCCAGACAGCCAGGCAGTCATTAAATCTCTAGTGAACATACTTCGGAATTCAAGTACCGCCCTCGACTGTCGCAGATCTCGCAATGAGATCAGTTAACAGTTTCCAATTCACCTGTTCTGGGTGCCGGGCCACAGAGATATCCCAGGGAATTGTAAAGTGGACGAGCTTGCGAGACTAGCAACTACCTTGCGCACTCCAAGGAAACTGGAATTTGTGGGTATGCCTCTAGCGACATGTAAGCTAAGTTTTCAGGACCAGGCCCGAAGGACAACGAATGATGGATGGTCACAAAGAGGGGGCGGTGAGTATTCTAAAACTATGTGGCCTAATCTAGACTTGAAGAGTTCTACTGCTTTGCTGTCATTGGCTAGAACAGATGTCTCACTCATTGTGTTCGTCATGACAGGTCACTATCTAATAGGAAAACATAATGACAGACTGAAGGTTGCCAGCAACGACTTTTGCAGAAGCTGTGAGGACATGGAAAAAGAAGAGACTATAGAACTCCTTCTGTGTGTGTGTGTGTGTGTGTGTTCTGCACTAGCAGTCAGAAGGAGTTCCACTTTAGGTTCTCATTTCTATGAGAACCTGTCTGATTAAGAGGATGTGAACATTCACAAGTTATTGGGCTTTTTAATGTGATCTGCATAGTTCAGCGGTAGGAACTAGAAGGCATTTTCACTCTTCTGTTCCTGTGGTATCACAATGGACCAAAAAGTCTAAGTGAATCTGTTGGCCACTGCCACTTAAACCTTACCTAACCTAACATAGCGAACTTGGGCAACACGATGGGAATCATGAAGAATTATACCAATTTTGGAGTGGGTCAAACCCTTTTTGTTCAATTTCTAGATTTTTTTTTAAACATCTTCCGAGTTAAGCTTCATCCATGAGGGAACGGTTTTTCTGTAGGGTAAAGCTGATTGGGAAATATCCTTAGCATACGACTCATCTTGGCAGATTTTTATTTCACACCAAATAAAAAGCTTTGGGGAGTAGAGTACGATGTGATTAAAAATTTTCGCCTCAAAAGTTGGGAAGACTATCCCACCTCTTAATGTGATACTAAAAAGTATCTGTTGAACTTTTTGAACAGGTATGAGACAACAATAAAGGGTTTTTTTGGAAGTAGCTTACGAATCTGATATATTGGGTTGCCCAAAAAGTAATTGCGGATTTTTCATATAGTCGGCGTTGACAAATTTTTTCACAGCTTGTGACTCTGTAATTGCATTCTTTCTTCTGTCAGTTATCAGCTGTTACTTTTAGCTTGCTTTAGAAAAAGTTCATTCTAAGTTTTATTAAAAATGCATTTACTTTCTTTTAAAAAATCCGCAATTACTTTTTGGGCAACCCAATATTTATTTTTCTATGGTTTTAAATCAAGAAGGGTAAAGAAAATATTTACGTATTTTCTTATTTGTCTTTCTTTTACAAAATCTTAAGCACATCCTTAACCAAAGTCAACAAATTTTAACTCCACAACTTTATGTGTGAGTTTCTTCCTCAATAGCCAATGTTTTTGCCTTCTCTAATCCCCTGAATGATATACCCCCAAACATTTGTAATGTAGACAAATAGCAATTCGTTTGCAATTCTCAACAATTGTGTCATTAAAGTTGAATTTGAAAAATTTAGAAGAAGACCGAAAATTGACTGCCAACGAATAATAAAAAAATATTTTTATAGACTTCCCAGAGCTACTGGAGTCAACAAACGAACCAACACCAGTCATCTAAGTATGCAGGCAAGTGAAGAGTTAGTCAAAAAGTGTTTACAACGATGGAAAGAAAGGAAAACGTAAAAAACGCAGTAAAGTCCACAAAGTGGTCAACCAGGTAATGGTCAACAATTGCTCGTTGAGCCATAGCCATAAGAATGGCGGTTCATTGATAGTGGCCATAGGATGCAATGTGGAGATATTGCTGATGGTGGTGTTGCAGATGAAGTTGAAGCTGCCTGCCTGGCTACTGTTGGCAGAAGACAATAAAACATAGCCCAAGACAGACAAATGGGGGGACAGCTAGCCAAACAATCATTGCAACAAAACAATCGCAGCTCGCCATTGTGGAAGCTTTGAGGCTGGTGGTTAACTAAATGGGCAAGCAGACAGACAGCATGGCAAAAAAGTGCTGGCTTAACGAAAAACTTGTGATTTTCTTATTTTATTTTGATTATCAATACACTTAAAAAAAGTGAATTTTTCTATTAAATCCGAAATCGAAACAAATATTTAGGGTTCTATTAAACTAGCGTTTAGGAAAAAACATCTTAAAAATAAGTAATGAATCTTTAATTGAAAAAAAGTTTTCCTTAAAAATAATAAAAAATTTTTACATCCTACAACAATTTTCCTTAAAAATAATAAAAAATTCTTGAATCCTAAAATTTAGTTAAATAGCCTGAAAAGTAAGGAAAAACAAGTAAAAAGGCGTTAAGTTCGGCCGGGCCGAACTTTGGATACCCACCACCTCGGGTATATATGTAAACCACCTTTCATCAAAATTCGGTGAAAATTTCATACCTTATACTCATATACCTCATACCGATCTGAACTATAAACGACACGGATGTCGAAAAGCCGAACATAAGTCACTGTGTCAAATTTCAGTGAAATCGGATTATAAATGCGCCTTTTATGGGGCCAAGACTTTAAATCGAGATATCTGTCTACATGGCAGCTATATCCAAATCTGGACCGATTTGGGCCAAGTTGCATAAACATGTCGAAGAGCCTAACACTAAGCACTGTCCCAAATTTCCGCGAAATCGAACAATAAATGCCTCTTTTATGGGCCCTAAACCTTAAATCCAGAGATCGGTCTATATGGCAGCTATATTCAAATGTGGACCGATCTGGGCAAAATTTAAGAAGGACGTCGAAGAGCCTAACCAAACTCACTGTCTCAAATTTCAGCGACATCGGACAATAAATGCGTCTTTTATGGCCCCAAAACCTAAAACCTAGATATCGGTCTATATGGCAGCTATATCCAAATCTGGACCGATCTGTGCGATATAGCAGAAGTATGTCAAGGGCTTAACTTAACTCACTGTTCCAAATTTCGGGGACATCGGACAATAAATGAGCATTTTATGGGCCCAAAGCCATAAATCAAGAAATCGGTCTATATGGCAGCTATATCCAAATTTGAACCGATCTGGACCAAATTTAAGAAATATGTCAAAGGGCCTAATACATCTCACTGTCCCAAATTTCAGCAAAATCGGATAATGAATGTGGCTATTATGGACCTTACACCATAAATCGGAGGATCGATCTATATGGCAGCTATATCCAAATCTGAACCGATCTGAGCCAAATTAACGAAGGATGTCGATGGGCCTTACACAATTCACTGTCCCGAATTTCATCAAAATCGGATAATAAATGTGGCTTTTGTGGGCCTAAGACCCTAAAGCGGAAGATCGGTCTATATGGCAGCTATATCCAAATCTGAACCGATCTGGACCAAATTAAAGAAACATGTCAAAGGTCCTAAGACAACTCACTGTCCCAAATTTCAGCAAAATCGGACCATAAATGTGGCTTTTATGGGCCTTAGACCCTAAATCGGAGGATCGGTCTATATGGCAGCTATATCCAAATCTGGACCGATCTGAGCCAAATTGACAAAGGATGTCGAAGGGCCTAACACAACTCACTGTCCCAAATTTCAACAAAATCGGATAATAAATGTGGCTTTTATGGGCCTAAGACCCTAAATCGGCGGATCGGTCTATATGGGGGCTATATCAAGATATAGTCCGATATAGCCCATCTTCGAACTTAACCTGCTTATGGAGAAAAAAAGAATCTGTGCAAAATTTCAGCTCAATATCTCTATTTTTAAAGACTGTAGCGTGATTTCATCAGACATACGGACAGACGGACGGACATGGCTAGATCGTCTTAGATTTTTACGCTGATCAAGAATATATATACTTTATAGGGTCGGAAATGGATATTTCGATGTGTTGCAAACGGAATGACAAAATGAATATACCCCCATCCTTCGGTGGTGGGTATAATAATTCTGTGGTAAAATCAATTTGGGTAACTTGGGGATGTTGGAGACCAAACAACGGCTCACATTGGTTTTGACTTGGAAAAATCCAGGCTTACCTTGATTTTGATCTTCATCTCAAATATGGACACACGCGGTGTCCCCTGGGTATCCACCTTTAACATCTGTTAATGGTAGTGGGCTACAATGTGCCACGAGTTCACCTGTAGAACAATTAAAAGATGGATAGGGGCGTAAGGTTAGTAGCCCATCACCCCGAAAAATTGAAGAAATTACTATGAACAAATTAAAAAGATTTAAAACGATTCCCCCCATGTTGACGACCCCCTCAAACGTTTTAAGGACCATGATTTGCGTATCTGGAATGTCCGCACTTTTTATAGAGAGGATGCAGAATATGCACTGGCGGATGTATTGGAGAAATACAGGGCAGACATTGCTGCCCATACAAAAAGTGCAATGGCTCGGGAATGGCTCCACAAAAACACCGAGAGGCGACGCCGTATTATATAGCTGTCATGAAATACCTTGTCTCCAGGTTTACTTCGGTGGATGGGAGGCTAGCCACAATCCGCATGCAACTGCAAATCCAAATTTTGCCCATGAACATTCCACTGAGGAACAGAGGCAAACTTCTCACATATCAATGAGTGCAGTCCGATTCAAATTTTAAGCTCAATGATAAGAGCCTCCTTTTTATAGCCGGGTCCGAACGGCGTGCCGCAGTGCGACACCTCTTTGGAGATAAGTTTTACATGGCATAGTACCTCACAAATGTTGCCAGCATTAGGAGGGGAAAACCACCGCTGAAAATTTTTTCTGATAGTCTCGCCAGGATTCGAACCCAGGCGTTCAGCGTCATAGGCGGACATGCTAACCTCTACGCTACGGTGGCCTCCTACACGGTAGCCACAATCCGCATAAAGACCAAATTCTTCAACATCACCCTTATTTGCACCCATGTTAGGTTAGCATGCAGGGGTTAGCATGTCCGCCTATGACGCTGAACGTCTGGGTTCGAATCCTGGCGAAAACATTAGAACAAATTTTTAGCTTTGGTTATACCCACCTAATGCTGGCGACATTTGTGAGGTACTTTGCCATGTGAAAACTTTCCCCAAAGAGGTATCGCACTGCGGCACGCCATTCGGACTCGGCTATAAAGAGGACCCTTATCATTGAATCGGACAGCACTCTTTGATGTGTGAGAATGTTCCTTAACGGAGTGTTGAATAATTAACACCTTTTATATCTCACTGTGTATTGCATCTCTGTTAAGACTTATTAAGGTAAACAGCATTTTGCTGCCATGGATTTAAGGCATTTTCAAGCAATTGCCTCCCCTGGTCTTCATCACATTTTAGAGATTTTTGTGTGCATTTTTTGTTTTCCTCTTGACTCGGTAGACTATATTTTCCCAATTACAGTGTCCTCCATATCAGCCTACCGTTCATCCATCCATCCATCCATCCGTCCATCCATCTAGGCGTCCAACTATATCCATCTATTTAGTCATCTAGTCATTCGGGGATAAGCTTAAGACATTTACTACGCGTCTGTGTGTGTGTGTGTCTATAGTTCAGTGGGTTTTTGGCCATAGGCAACCGGGCATTACAGCTATTAATGTCCGCCTCTGGACAAGTTACATGTTGTTTGTTGTAAAGGCCAGTGTGTCTGAGGCGGTCGAGACGTTTTGCCGTTTTTAACCAACAATGATTGGTGTTGTATGAGTGTTGTAGACACAACACTTGCATCGCTTAGTTTTATGGTGCGATGGTGATTGCCATGGTTGATGATGGTAATGCCCATAAAAGGATTTTAACTATGGACACACCTTCAAGACTTGTTGTTAAAATCTTTAGAGCTTTCAAATGATTATCCTCATCTCATCCTAAGGCTATGTGGCACCTTTTTGTGAAGATTTGATGGCATTTTATGGCATAGACTTTTTTTTTTGTTATTTTGCTTCGTACTCGAGTGACATAAATTACTGAATTTCAGAGAATTTTAATGGGGTTATGATTGCTGTTCTGGGATTATGGTCCAAACAAATATGACACAAATAACTGTGTCAAACACCTTAAAGCCTTCAATAGGATTTTAAAAGAATAAATTCGTCCAAATTTTGATACTCAAACAAATGTCTAGAATAAAATTCCGCTAGGCGGAAACTTCTTCTTAGAGAAGATTTACAGGGCTGAAGACTAAGCAAATATTGCCAATATTAGTGAGGAAATAACCAGCATTGAAACAAGCCGGAAATTTTCACTGGTCTTTATAAGATCCTGGAATTTATACTCCCGTCTCTGGATGAGGGCCAATACCCGGGCCTAGTCCTTGATTCTAAAATGTCCTGGATGAGTAAGAGGAGAAGAAACCATGTGGTAATGTGCACTTTCTACTACTGCAGCAGAAGGATTTTTAGCAGGAAATGAGGAGTCGAGGTCATTGGTAGACCATTTGGGGTATTGGTATAATGGAAGGCTGTGAATAGAAGTATTTGTACTGGGAATTCACAGAAGGACGAGAGAATGTCTGCGTCATAATCACAGGAACATAGCCTAATTCGTAAGCCAAGTCAACTTTGTAGCTCTTTGAGGTCTATATTGAAAACTATGCCACCAAGGTTGCACTTAGGCTGGGGAAACTCGGTATGTTGAAAGGGAATAGATAGTGGGGACAAGCGTACTCAACTCCCAACTGTGATCCGACCTTGGTTCTGTAGCCCGACTCCGACTTCGACTCCAACCTCGACTCCGGCCTCAAAACCTTGTCTCCGTTTGGCTCCGCAGCCCTGGTCATAGCGCGATAGGTCGTAGATGGGGTCTTAGGCCGTGTACCGGGCACTGGATGTTTATGGCGCTAGTTCGGCCAATTCTCTGCTATGGATGTCTGCTCTGACATCAAGCTTTCAGCTGCTATGTCTTCCAAAGAATGAACGCGTAGGTCAAGCGTATCGCGGCGGTCCTGATCTCGGGACCTAGAATGAGCGTTCTGAGGGGGATGCTAAATGCCATGCTCGCTCCAATTCCTTTACAAATATTCCTTGACGTTTGTGCGATAAAGAAGATCTAGGGAATCGGGAATCTGGCGTTCCTCGTAGTTTAGTCAGTCTTCCGTTCTGTGTGGGCCTGGAGCTAAGGACTGTAGGTATCCCTTATTTTCCTGCACTTTTTATATACAGATGGCTCCAGATTGCAGGGGCGCCATAGCAGTAGTTTCATTGTTTTCCCAGAAATAAGGGATTCATATAGACATCCTTGGGGAAGGCAATCAGACTTAGCTGGACCAAAGGCCAAATGAGATCGAGACCAGTAAGGAGATATAAAGAGGAGGTTTTCAGGTTTTGCTGGGCCCCGGACCGTTAAAGGGGGAGGGGAATGAGACGGATGGCTAGCTGGGCAGGTATGGATGACTTATGAGAACAAATTGTGCTACTGGGTGAGCTCGCCTTTCACGGAACACGGTTGTTGCTGTAGCAATGTTTTGTTCACTGAGGCAGCAGCATTTGCCGATAAAGGACACCATCGGATCAATCCGGTATGGTAACAATCCCTAGGATGTCATGGGATCGTTGCTGGCCCCCACAGGGGAGAGGGGACTTCTATAGTATTTGTAGTAATGAAAGGAAGTTGAAAACGGTCGGGTGTCTTTTGTGTTACTGCCCTAAAATTGCGGCGGGAAAACACAGAATTTTAGGTGATCACCTCTTTTTGCGTCAGGTAGTTTTCCAGATACTTAGAAGACTGAAATGGCTATATGGTCTGAACAGTGAGGTTGGTATATTCGCCTTTAATGCTGAATGCCTGATGTCTTCTCCTCATTTGAAATCTTGGGACCAAGGAAGCATGACCTCGGATTACTGATACAAGACCTGAGTGATCAACTCACCTTCAGTTCTTATATATAGGGCTGAACACATGGGAAAATAGAATTCAGCCGGATTTATGGATCTTAAGAAGCAGGACCTCGAATTGCTGTTAAGAGTCCCCTACTGATCTTTGCAACATCATGCCTTTGACGTCGCGCTGGGCACAGAGAAAGGTAGACCTTTGTAGGATTTATGGTGATGAGAAAGATTAAAGATACGGTGGAGCAACTTTTGTGTCACAGCCCTAAAATTGCTTTTTCTCTGGAGGATACTTTACCATTGAGGTTTGTATATAGCCTATAAACTTGAATGCCTGGGTACTTCAGGACTTTTCAAATCTTGGGATTAAGGAAGCATAAACTTGCTTGTAAGGGCCTTGACTGGTTACTGCAATGTAGGATCTTTAAAGTTGCGCCGGACCCAAGCAATGACGGTCTAACAGAGTTTTCAAGGCCCTGTGGCCGAGCGGAACAGGGCTTCGGATTGCTGTTAAGACTCCCATACTGATCTTTGCAATGTAAAATTTTTGACGTTACTGGTTACTGATTTAAAGTCGCGCCGGTCCCAAACGATGACGGTGTTGCAGGGTTTCCAAGGCCCTGTGGCCGAGCGGAACAGGACTTCGGATTGCTGTTAAGACTCCCCTACTGATCTTTGCAACGTAAAATTTTTGACACTGCGCTAGGCCATTTATATTGCCTGATATTGCTGTTTGCCCCTGTTCCTTAGTGGAAGGTTGATGGGCAAAATTTGCCCTGTGGCCAAGAATTATGCGGAACACGATTTCGAAGTGCCTTTAAGAGTCCTTTACGGATATTTGCAAAATGAGATCTTTGACGTCGCGCTAGACACACGGGAAAGCGAACTTCGGTAGGATTTGTGGTATACAGAAAAATTTAAGGACGGTCAAGACAACATAGCTCTAAAATTAAAGGAAGAAATCCCAGGATTGTGGATGAACCAAGTTATGGGATGGTCACAAGTGGGACGCCACTATAGTCATTCTGGACTACTGTAGAGGCATTGAGTGGCTGAATGGAGGATACTATCACCAATGGGAACTCTTCTCTGTTTGATGTCATTCATTGGTCATTGTGGCACGTAGGCTAACATGTATGCCTATGATGTTGAACGCCTGGTTTCTTATTTCATTCTGACGAAGCTGAACCTAGGGAAAGGAGGACTTCTGTAGGGTTTGTAGTGATAAGAATCCTGGCGAGAACACCAGATAAAAACTTTTAGCGGTGGCCTTATGCTGGCGACTTTTTTGAGGTACTTTACCGTTTGGTATGGCAGCCATGCAAAAATTTCTCAACAAAGAGGTGTCCCACTGCGGCACGCCGTTCAGTCTCGGCCGGAGAGTACTCATTGATGGTGCACTTAATGGAATGTTTGTGGGCAAATTTGAATTTGCATCTCAGGTTGGTGTCATTTATTGATGATTCCCAACCCCTGGGTTCGAATCCTGATATGAACAACAAAAATTAGTTTCAACGTGATTGATCGTCTTTCGAGATGGTAGCTGAGTTGGTTCGGAGTTGGAATTACCACTATGTGGTGGCTTCAATTCCAACCAAAGGCTTTGGTCAGGCGCTGCTGTGGTATTACAATGGCTCTTAAGGAACTGGCACTATACCAGACATCTGCAGCGGTGTATCGCTTTTGCGGTGGATCGCAAAAATTTTCGTCTTTTTGTATCAATGCAACTAACGCAACCAGTGAACTGCAATCGGTGGTATTTTTCTGATTTGCTGTATACTCATAAAAATGTGTTTCCCCTCCTCAGAGAAGGCGTTAATCTCCTTCTAACACTGCAAGACTGTTGGTGACCTTACCGTCCTGGTTGTTATTGCCCTTATGGCAATTTTACTGTCGGTACAGATGTTCACACTCGACGTCCTCACGTTAGCACCACACCACTTCACGCATTCCGTGATCGCCCGGATCTCCGCCTGCAGGACCGTATTATGGTCAGGCAGTCTAAAACAGATCTCAGTCCCTGGGTTCTCAATATAAACCCCCCAGGCCCACTCTGTCCTCTAGCTTTAATCCATCCGTGTAACATGATCTTCTTCCAGATGGCAATACTAGGGTTCCGTCAATCCAAGACTGTACCGATGGCAGCAGTGCATCGCACTTGACATCAATATTAAGTATCTGTGTAAAATTTCAAGCTGCTAGCTTTAAAGGTTCAACCGCTATCGTGATTTCGACAGACGGACGGACATGGCTGGATCGAATCAGAATGTCGAGACGATCCAGAATAGATGTACTTTATGGGGTCCCAGATTAATATATCGAGGTGTTACAAACGGATTAGTATACCCCCATCCTATGGTGGTGGGTAGAAAAGGTATCTTATCTTTGAGCTAATACTTGAATAGAAGAGTTCTGACTAATATAAAAAAGGTCTTTCTTCCATTCTTTAAACGAATATTGATGTGGAAATGTACAAATTTTAGTCATTTAAGCTGGCAAATAAGATGTGTAGTAAATCTTTGTTCTTCTGAAAACGCTAAAATGTTGCCTTCGACAATTGCAAGAAGGAAAAAACAGCAAAGCATAAAAAACTATATGAAAAAAATCTCAAATTCAATGCACATCGCCTCAATCAAACATGTCAACATTGTTCTCGTTTTGTTTATTTATTTTCGGATCAGAGTAAGTGCCAGTGCCATTGTCATTGCCAATGATGATTGGTTCGGATGATGAGTTGAGTTTGAAGGGGCAGCCACGAATGGTAGCTATGGTTAGATCAAGTTAAGTCTTTTGTTTCGATGTAAGCTGGGGCAAAAAGCGAGGCATGCTTACGACAATGCTGCCATTTTTAGACAACAACCAAGAGATTTTATTGTAAACTTTAAGCCAAGAATATTCAATGTGAGAGTGAATGTGAATCTTGTTGGCAGCAAATAGAAGTGGGCAAGAGTGTTAGTGGTATTTATTGTATTTATATATGTGTGTATTGTTTGAAGTTGTGTTTTTTATAAAAAAAAACCACAAACACACACACACACAGAAATTGTGGTATTGCTTTGTTGTTATTTGTGTATGTGTTTGTGTGTTTTTCTTGTTATCTGTGTTATTTCCTTGGCCGTCACGTCAGCGACCAAAGTGGGTCACTTGCGATTTCATGACCGACTTTTATGAAATGGCAACAGCAACAGTGAAAAGAAAGAAAAAGAACACAAACAAAAGCAGCGATAACCACTGCCGCCACTAGCAGCAGCAGCAGCAACAATAGCGGCTTAACAAACAACCACTCAGTCACTCATTCTCTATGGCAGTCTGACAGTTAAGTTCGCTTTATATTTGTGTGTGTGTGTGTGTGTGCCTTTCTTCTTCTTTCCCATTGCTCTTTCTCCGGCGATCTTTCAACTTGTTGACTTACTATTCTTGTCTTTCTTTTAAGAGTTGTTTTCTTTGTGTGTTGTTTTTTTTTACCGCACCATACTTACATACCCGTAGTTGTATGCAAAGTTATTTCGGTTTTTTTTCTCCACCAGGCTATACCACGCAAAAAAAAAACATTTTTATGGAAAATTGGCGTATCCACAAAGAAATGTAAAATATTTACCTTTGGAATTTCATCATAATTGCAGGAGGTGGGTACATTGTGAGTATTTACAACGAATTGCAGCAGCGGAAAAAGGGAAATTGCAGCGGCGGAAAAAGGGGCTAGAAAATTAAGAAATGATGGAATAATTAATTTTTTTTTTAGTTTCTAAAAAAAAGGAGATAGGAAAGGAATTTAAAAATTTATTAACAAAAATGTAAACAATGCAAATGGAGTTTTGCCCAGGAACATTCCATTAAGGAACTGGGGCAAACCAAGGTATAATTTTTATGTCAGATTTGTACTCAACTTTTAAATATCTTTCATTTGATGCCCATATTGTCCCAATCGCTAAATATGTCCTGTTGGGTGGTGTTTTTAGGGCTAGGGGACACCCCCCCACATTTAGGGTGACTTTTTATGCCAAGTTCGTACTCTACTCTTACATACCTTTCATTTGATACCCATATTGTAAACATGTCCGTTCAGTGGGTTTTGGGATAGGGCGTCCCCCCCATATTATTTGACCCCAAAATTTTATACCACTTTCGTTTTGCTTTTGGGATACCATAAGGTGGTATACAATGGAAGTGGAAGTAGTGTTTATTGACATTTGTTTTGAATTTTTGGATATCGTAGGTAGCGGGAAAGACATCTGCCGGAAGTCGATTCCACATACAAATCGTTCATGCGAAAAAAGAATTCTCTCGTTAGTCCATGGTCCAATCAGTTGGCCAATCAATTACAAACCGGTGCGCGCTTCAAGAAAATCTTGTATTTCTGACAAACAACTTCCAGGAATCAGAAGACTGCTTTCCGAAGAACACACATCGTGGAAGAATCGATAGAACAGTGCCACACAACCCACATTTCAACGATGCTCTGGGGAAACAATAGAGTTGGATACCCTACCATCTGCAATCAACTCCAACGCCCGGTTCTGGACACGGTCAAGCAGCTCCAAGGATGATTTTGGAGCTCCGGCCCATATATGCGAGTTATATTCCAACTTCGGTCTGATGTATGTAGTGTAGATATTAAGAAGAACAGCGGGAGTGAAATATTTCTTACACCGCTTAAGAAAGCATAAGCACTTCCACTTTTGACCAACGGACATCACATTGAATCTTCACGCCCTGAACATCGAGAGCCTCTGACTGCTTGATATCTACACCGTCGATAGTTATTGACGATTGTAAAGTGTCAGTGAATCGTTTGTGGGACAACAAACAGCACTGCGTTTTGCGTGCGTGCATAAAATCTACTCTATCCCACCAAGAAATGGCCAGCAAATCCAGGCAGAGTGTTATGTCCATAATCCGCCTACTGTCTTCAATCTCTCGAAGACTCAGCCTATGGTCGAATGAAAATGAATGACAGAGGTTGCTCTCATCTGCGAACAAGTAGATCGGATTCGAAATCAGACCCAGAAGATCGTCAATGAAAATAAGAAAAAGAGAGGGAGAAAGAACAGTGCTTTGTGGTACTCCTGCGGTCAATTTATATTCGTCAGATGAGAACCCATCTACAACAACTCTTGTAGTGCGATCTCTAAGAAAGCTCGATATAAATCGAGCGAAGTCATTACCGACACCGAAGCCGAAAAGTTTTAAAAGGAGTTCACTGTGCCAGACCTTGTCAAATGCCTTGGAGATATCCAGAGCCACGACGTTACTCTCCCCGAATTGGTGATTAGAGCGACTCCAACGTTTAGACAGAAATGCCATCAGGTCACCCGAGGAGCGATTTCTGCGGAACCCATGTTGTCGGTCGCTAAGAAGGCCATTGAACTCTAAGTAGCTCACAAGATGGTAATTAATCATGCTCTCCATAACCTTGAAAAGCGCAGAGCATAACGCTATTGGTCGGTGATTCGCAGGATCGGTTGTCTCACTCTTCTTGAGGCGTTCGCAATCTTCCAATGCGGCGGGAAAACACCCGCACGGTAAGCAAGGTTGAAAAGATTGCGTAACACAAGTGACGATATGCAATCCGGTCCTGGGAATTTATTTACCTCGAGATCTGTGTTCGAAAATATATCTGAGTCATGGAACTAGATACGTCTTCAATAACGGGGAGTGGTTGATCGCTTTCCGGCAGGAAAGAATTTCCCGCAAACATTTCAGCCAGCAGGTTAGCCTTATCAACCGGGTCAATGACTATCTGATCGCCTTTTATGAGAGTCAGGATAGCCGATGAGTTGCCCTTCACTGGTTTCACAAACGACCAAAAACTTTTACTTACCCTTGGAGAAGCAAGAAATTTAGCACGAAGACGCAGTTCGTGCAGAAACTTTTCGCGTACATGGTCGGCAAATATGTATATGACGGGGAGTGGTTGATCGCTGTCCGGCAGGGAAGAATTTCCCGCAAACATGTCAGCCAGCAGGTTATCAACCGGGTCAGTGAATATCTGGTCGTCTTTAATGAGAGTCGGGATAGCCGATGAGTTGCCCTTAACTCTTTTTACAAACGACCAAAAACTATTACTTCCCCCTTGGAGAAGCAAGAACTTTGGCACGAAGACGCTGTTCGTGCAGAAACTTTTCGCGTACATGGACGGCAAATATGTATATGACGGGGAGTGGTTGATCGCTTTTCGGCAGGAAAGAATTTCCAGCAAATATGTCAGTCAGCAGGTTAGCCTTATCAACCGGGTCAATGACTATCTGATCGTCTTTTATGAGAGTTGGGATAGCCGATGAGTTGCCCTGCGCTCTTTTTACAAACGACCAAAAACTTTTACTTCCCCTTGGAGAAGCAAGAACTTTGGCACGAAACTTTTCGCGTACATGGACGGCAAATATGTATATGGCGGGGAGTGGTTGATCGCTTTCCGGTAGGAAAGAAGATGCTGTTCGCGTTGCCCTTCACTCTTTTCACAAACGATCAAAAACTTTTACTTCCCCTTGGAGAAGCAAGAACTTTGGCACGAAGGCGCTGTTCGTGCAGAAACTTTTCGCGTCCATGGCATGGCAAATATCTCCGATTTGAGGGGTTTATTGGGGGTGGGATGACCCACAAAACATTTAGTCCCACAAATGGATACCAAATTCGTTTTCTTCTCCCAAATACCTTTAACTTGATATCCACATTGTAATGATTGGTATATATATACGTTTGGCGGATTTTGGAGGTGGATGGCCCTCCTAGGCAACTCACCCCAGATATTGATACAAAATTTTTATCCCCACCACCATAGAATGGGGGTATACTAATCTAGTCATTCCGTTTATAACACCTCGAAATATTCGACCAAGACCCCATTTAGTATATATATTCTTGATTGTCTCGACAATCTGAGTCGATCTTGTCATGTCGGTCCGTCCGTATGTCGAAATCACGATAGGGGTCGAACGCGTAAAGCTAGCTACTTGAAATTTTACACAGATACTTTAAATTGATGTAGGTCGTTGGGAATGGAAAATGGGCCATATCGGTTCAGATTTAGATATAGCTCCCATAAAAACCGATTTCCCGATTTGACTTCTTGAGTCCCTGGAAGCCGCAATTTTTTTTTGATTTGGCTAAAATTTTGCTTGCAGTGTTCTGTTATGACTTCCAAAAACTGTGCCAAGTGCGGTCCAAATCGGTCTATAACCTGATATAGCCCCCATATAAACCGATCTGCCAATTCGACTTCTTGAGCTCTTACATGCCGTAATTTTTGTCCGATTTGGCTGAAATTTTGCATGCGGTGTTGTGTTACGACTTCCAATAACTGTGACAAATACCGTCCAAATCAGTTTATATCCTGATATTGCTCCCATGTAAACCGGTCTCTCGATCATCCTTGTTCATAACGGAATGACTAGATTGGTACATCCCCCCTCTCATGATAGTGCGCATAAAAAGGACAAAAGTTTAAATTTCCATATTTTACACAATTAAAAGCTCAGAGGCTTATGGTGATTTCATCGTTTCAGTTAAAAACAATAACCAAAGAAGTGCTTCAGTATTTGAACAAATCCGACAAAAACCTTTTCCCATAATTCAATCCCCTCACCCAACACACACACACATATTTTCATAACCCTTTTGTAAATCGTAAATTATTTTGTTTCCTTCATAAATATAAAACTATTGCTGAGATTTTTTGTCTCTGTGAGTTATCATAATCGTATTTGTATGTGACTTCAGACATTTGGGAAAATTTATTACATTTCTAATCATGGAACTTTAGAAGATAATGTCATCCCTCTATGTAGATAGAAAGAAAACTCACCAGACCTTGTGCACATATATCATTTGCTATCACGCTATAAATAAACTTGAAAAATATCCACTTGTGTCTACAAGAAATTATAACAATTTATATCCAACACATTTTCATCAATGGTTAAGCATAGAACAAAAGACTTAAGCGACAAACTTTAAACTACTACCAACTACAACTATGTAGAAAATGCCAATACCTTTGTTTAGAGGATTAGGGAGAGAGAGAGAGTTTTAGATATGACAATATGTTCAAATGGATGAAGTTAAAGATTGGAGGGTCCTCATGGAGCACTCCTTCTAGAACGATCGCACTGTGAGATAGAATCGAAAAAAACACTCCCATGTTGTCTACTAAAGTTTCAGTTTGGACATGGGTTTTTGAGAGAAAAATTTTTCATCTTGGCGGGGTCATTAACGCTATGGATGGACTAAGAAGTCTTTTTATACCCTCCACCATAGGATGGGGGGTATACTAATTTCGTCATTCTGTTTGTAACTACTCGAAATATTCGTCTGAGACCCCATAAAGTATATATATTCTTGATTGTCGCGACATTTTATGTCGATCTAGCCATGTCCGTCCGTCCGTCCGTCTGTCCGTCCGTCCGTCTGTCCGTCCGTCCGTCTGTCCGTCCGTCCGTCTGTCTGTCCGTCTGTCGAAAGTACTCTAACTTCCGAAGGAGTAAAGCTAGCCGTTTGAAATTTTGCACAAGTACTTTTTATTAGTGTAGGTCCATTGGTATTGTAAATGGGTCATATCGGTCCATGTTTTGATATAGCTGCCATATAAACCGATCTCGGGTCTTGACTTCTTGAGCCTCTAGAGTGCGCAATTCTTATCCGATTTGGCTGAAATTTTGCAAGACGTATTTTGTTATGATATCCAATAACTGTGCCACGTATGGTTCAAATCGGTCTATAACCTGATATAGCTGCCATATAAATCGATCTCGGGCCTTGACTTCTTGAGCCTCTAGAGTGCGCAATTCTTATCCGATTGGAATGAAATTTTGCACGACGTGTTTTGTTATGATATCCAATAACTGTGCCAAGTATGGTTCAAATCGGTTCATCATCTGATATAGCTGTCATATAAACAGATCTGGGGACTTGACTTCTTGAGCTTCTAGAGGGCGCAATTCCTATCCGATTTGGCTGAAATTTTGCAAGATGTATTCTGTTCTTACTTTCAACAACTGTGTCAATTAAGTTTCAAATCGGTTCATAACCTGATATAGCTGTCATATAAACCGATCTGGGATCTTGACTTCTTGAGCCTCTAGAGGTCGTAATTATTATCCGATTTGCCTGAAATTTTGTACGACGGATTCTTTCATGACCATCAACACACGTGTTTATTATGGTCTGAATCGGTCTATAGCCCGATACAGCTCCCATATAAAACGATCTCGCTATTTTACTTCTTGAGCCCCCAAAGGGTGCAATTCTTATTCAAATTGGCTGACATTTTACACAGGTCTACAACATATAATTTAATTGTGATCCAAATCGGACCATATCTCGATATCGCTCTAATAGCAGAGCAAATCTTTTCTTATATCCTTTTTTTGCCTAAGAAGAGATGCCGGGAAAAGAACTCGACAAATGCGACCCATGGTGGAGGGTATATAAGATTTGGCCCGGCCGAACTTAGCACGCTTTAACTTGTTAATGTCCGATTACAGACTCCAACTAGAAACTAACAAAAATTTTAAACTTAAAATGGCTGTATCTTCTTAGCTGGAGGGTTCATTCATGTGTTTAATTACCGTTATACTGTCGGAATTGAACAATATTGTGGTCCTTAAATATTTTATCTGCATCAGAATTGAGAGCTTCAACGAAAGGCATTCAAAATAATCATCATTCTTAACTGATGGTAACAAATTTCGCTACCCCAAATATTAGTCGTTATACTCGGTTGAATTCAATAATTGGACTACCAAACAAGCTCACGAAACATGTAATTTGCAATTGAAAAGCATTAAGGACAACAAAAAGCCTACAATAAAATTTTGGCAAATTATAAGCAAGTCGAACTCAACGCTTCAACCAAGTTCAATGAGATAATGACAACAATGATGTCAGCTCATAACCAAATTTATGGTTGTAATTCCCTTAATAATGGCTTGCCAAACACATTTTTCGAAACTGTTACAAGTGGTAACAGGGCATCACTCTTTGAAATACCAAAAGGAAGCAACTGCACCAATTCTTTGGATGATTTTAAGGAGTAGCTGCGGTAATAAAACTCTTCACATTTTACGAATTAAAATTGCCGAAGCACCACCACCAAGCTCTTTCCCAATGCTACAACCCCTCTGGTAGGCCTATGGAACCTCAAGTTTATATATTTGAGAGTCATTCTTTCAGACACCATTGGCCCCTTGGTCTTCCCCAGTTTTTTTGTTGTTTTATATGTTAAATGCATTAATTCCTGGCTGGCAATGATTTTTTTCTTTGCTTTTCTTTCCATGATTGCTGGTTAGAGTTTGGTGTTTGGTATTGCCTCTTGATCTTGGCATGATGTTCTTTTAATTTAAAAGTCTGACATCATTCGTTTGCCTATCTTTGATTTTGGTTTTGCCTTTTGAGTATGTGTAAATTTATTCCTCGGTTTTTTTTTTTTTTGTTTTTTTGGGATTGGATTGGGTTGGGTTCTTTTGCGTTGTTTTTGGAATGTGTAGATGTTGTTGTTGCTGTTGCCAGTGCAATTGATTGCCTCTGTTTTGGGTGTCATGTTTATTTTGGAGTTTTCTTGTGCCACAGAAACCTGGTAACTTGGCCCACATCACGTTGTTTTTGGTATGCGGTTTGCTTCACAAATACCCTGGCCTGCGTTGTTTTTAATGCTGCCAGCATAATAACCATCCGAAGAAGAAAAAGAAGAAGCACTAAGACAGTCTACTGGCTGTTGGTAAAAGAAGGCGGCATGTATGTACAGATGAGGAGAGAATAGGAAAATAAGTGAAATTGTATGCCAAAAATTAAAATACAAACAAAAAAAAAAGCCACAACATTGCACAGTGTCTTGGTCTTATATTAAAGATGAAGTCTATTTCATTGGTATGTAGTTTGGCATTCAGAATACCTGCCAATCAAAAGTGGCAGTTGGCAAAAAAAAGGCAAAAGCTTCTTATGTCAGAAGGTGGTATTCATGAAGTTAAAGAAGTGCTGAGAAATGCAAGTGCTATAAAAAATATTCCGCTTTGACAATGTACAACAGTAAATCCGAGGCATGGGAAATTCGAAACGGAATTTTCCCATCGCAAAAATTACCACCATACATACCGACTACCATCCCTCCCGATGGTCCGATTCGCTACTACCATTTTGTATACCACCTTTTTAGTGTAGGACTTCCAAAAACCTAGGCACTCACTCAGTTTGTATAATCTTGTATATAAAATTAAATTTTTTGATATAGGAAGGGGGAGCGGACCCTCCCCCTTACACCAAAAGCAGTACACAAAAATAAAAGTGGACCGATCGGGACAATATGGGATTCAAATGAAAGGTATTCAAGAGTAGAGTACGAATTTCATAATAAATGTTGGTCGAAGTACCTGTGGGGCCGCCCCAGCCCCAAAACCCCTTAAAATAGGTTTATTTGACGATCATGACAATATTGGGCTCAAAGCAGTATACAAAAATAAAAGTGGACCGATCGGGACAATATGGGATTCAAATGAAAGGTATTCAAGAGTAGAGTACGAATTTCATAATAAATGTTGGTCCAAGTACATGGGGGGCCGCCCCAGCCCCAAAACCCCTTAAAATAGGTTTTTTTGACGATCATGACAATATGGGGCTCAAATGAAAGGTATTCGGGAGAAGATTACGAAAATGGTCGTGAAGTAGGAATTTTTATACCCACCACCGAAGGATGGGGGTATATTCATTTTGTCATTCCGTTTGCAACACATCGAAATATCCATTTCCGACCCTATAAAGTATATATATTCTTGATCAGCGTAAAAATCTAAGACGATCTAGACATGTCCGTCCGTCTGTCCGTCTGTCTGTTGAAATCACGCTACAGTCTTAAAAAATAGAGATATTGAGCTGAAATTTTGCACAGACTCTTTTTTTGTCCATAAGCAGGTTAAGTTCAAAGATGGGCTATATCGGACTATATCTTGATATAGCCCCCATATAGACCGATCCGCCGATTTAGGGTCTTAGGCCTCATTTATTATCCGATTTTGCTGAAATTTGGGACAGTGAGTTGCGTTAGGCCCTTCGATATCCTTCGTCAATTTGGCCCAGATCGGTTCAGATTTGGATATAGCTGCCATATAGACCGATCTCTCGATTTGAGGTTTTGGGCCCATAAAAAGCGCATTTATTGTCCGATGTCGCCAAAATTTGGGACAGTGAGTTGCGTTAGGCCCTTCGATATCCTTCGTCAATTTGGCCCAGATCGGTCCAAATTTGGATATAGCTGCCATATAGACCGATCCTCCGATTTTGGGTCTTAGGCCCATAAAAGCCACATTTATTACACGATTTTGCTGAAATTTGGGACAGTGAGTTACGTTGGGCCCTTCGACACCTTTCTTCAATTTGGCACTGATCGGTTCAGATTTGGATATAGCTGCCATATAGACCGATCTCTCGATTTAAGGTTTTGGGCCCATAAAAAGCGCATTTATTGTCCGATGTCGCCAAAATTTGGGACAGTGAGGTGTGTTGGGCTCTTCGATGTTGGTCTTCAATTTGGCTCAGATCGAACCAGATTTGGATATAGCTGCCTTATAGACCGATCTCTCGGTTGAACAATGACTTGTACTTATAAGCATTTGGTCTAAATCGTTTGATATGTCTACATAGCTGCTATGGGGTATGCATTTTTCACTGGATTTTGACGAAATGTTGTTCACATATATACCTGAGGTGGTGGGTATCCAAAGTTCGGACCGACCGAACTTAACGCCTTTTTACTTGTTTTTTTTTTTTTCTTTGTTTCTTATAGTAGTTCTCAGTTTTCCCGGGGCGGGTTACTGGCCCAGCGCCCCAACCGCATGGGTTTTGTGGGATTGCACACGTATTCCTCGTTGTGGTGAGCCGCTTGCTCCAAGATCCGACGCTCGCCGCCCCTAACCTGGGAACAGACGCTGATGTTGGCCATTGGTTATTTAAAAGCGCCAATAACTCGCCTTGTCATCTCGAGTATCATTGGCACTCAGTATTTAATTAAGAGCCAGTGCCACCTGACTCCTCACTGAGACTCTACTATCGAAAATCGCTGACTGCCCGCGGCCGCATTTGCAGCTACTCCGCATAAGAAAGGAGCTTTCCACCATCCGCAACCTGTGGACGCGCCCGGTAGCTTTCAGCTAAGCTTCCCGTGATAACGATGGGCACCACACAAGTCGGAGCTCAAAGTTCAAGTCTGTGTGGCGCTCATAGTCATCCCGTATCGGCCGTAGATAACAAAGCTGGCATACAAATTCATGTCGAAATATAGGGGTCATCGCACCCCCACAAAAACGGCCAAAATGGGCACATTAGCCAATCACGGATATATGGGACTCGGTTAGTTTGTTTCGTATAGACTGAAAAACGGCAGGACCGATTTTCTCGAAATTTTAGCATATTGTGTAGGTTGGTCTGGAAGGAAACATAGGCTACATAATTTTTCCATATCGGTAGGGGGACGGACGCTCCCCCTTATGCCAAAAACACAACCCAAAATAAAAGGTGGATCGATTGGGACAATATAGGTATCAAATGAAAGGTATTGGAGAGTAGACTACGAATATGGTCTAAGTACCCATTTGAATATTTGAGTCTAAGTACCCATCCGGCCGCCTCAACCCCAAAATTCCCCAAACAGACATATTGGATGTTTATTTCAATATGGGGCTCAAATGAAAGGTATTCGGGAGTTGAATTCGAATCTGGCATACAAAATTAGATCGAAGTATAGGGGATCACGCCACCCCTCAAAAACGTCATTAGACCAATTATGACTATATGAACCGATTTTCTTAAAATTTTCATAGATTGTTTAAGTTTGTCTGGAAGGAAACATAGGCTATATAATTTTTAGATATCGAGTGGAGGAGGACCCTCCCCCTTACCCCAAAAACGCCACCCATATCCGAAAGTGGTCCGATGGGCACAATAAGGGTATCAATTGAAAGGTAATGAAGACCAGAAAACGAATATGGTATTAAAATGTGGGTTCAAGTACCCAGCGGGCCCCCCCAACCCCAAAATTCCTCTAAACAGATATATTCGAAGTTCATGTTAATATGGGACTCAAATGAAAAGAATAAGGCAGTAGATTACAAATATGGCATAAAACATTAGGTCCAAGTAATGGGAGGCCGCCTCACGCCCAAATACCTCAAAATGGGCATATTAGCCGACCTTGGCTATATGGGACTCAAATGAAATGTATTTGAGAGTAGATTAAAAATATGACATTAAAATTTGCGGTCACTTCAAGGTGGCGCTTTTCTTCATAAAGGGCTATGGGTTATTTGACCCAAATGGGTTATTTGACCGAAATGGGTTATTTGACCCAAATGGGTTATTTGACCCAAATAGGTTATTTGACCCAAATTAGTTATTTGACCCATTATGACATTATGCGACTCAAATGAAAGGTATTTGAGAGTAGACAAGGAATTTGATATCCAATTTTGGAGCCAAGGGTTTTGGGGTACGTCCTACACAAGTACCCCCTAAACTGAAATTCATTTCCGTTGGGAATAAAGATCGAATTTGATATCTGTTGTCAGTGCAAAGTGCCGGTAGCCGCCCCAGCCCCAAAACACCCTCCAAATGGTTTATATTTACCGGACATGGCAATATGGCGCTCAAATTAAAGGGATTTGGATGTGCAGCATAATTTGACATCCATATTTGAGTCGAAATGTCTGAAGCGCCTCTCCTAAAAAGCAATTCTCATTACCCTAATTTTTAAAAACACGAGGAACCTAGCAGGGGCAGTCTTCACACACATCAATGAGTGCTTTCCGATTTAAGTTTACACTCAATGAAAAGAGACCTTTTTTATATCTGAGTCCGAACGGCGTCCCGCAGTGCGACGCCTCTTTGGGGAAAAATTTTTAAATGACCACGCATGGCATTGTGCCTTGCAAATGTCACCAACATTAAGAGGGGATAACCACCGCTTTGTCCAATGTTCTCGCCAGGATTCGAACGCGTCATAGACTACATTCAGGGCGAAGTGTCCCCACCCTTAAAAGATATTAGAGAGTTGAAGAAGGCGCAGCGGAGCGGGCCCGTTTCGGCTAGTTGAGTATAAAATTTCAGAAATCTGTCCCCTTCCGTAAATAAAGTACCAAATAGTACCAAGAACAACAGTACATCGGAAAAATCATGAAGTCGCCCAATACGTATTTTCAAAGTATAAATGAATCACAATTTTAAGCGGATTAGCCCAATTCATAAAGAAAAAAACCTCTGACTGCCCAAAATGTATAGTCAATGTGTAGCTGTATTCCAATTTTGAGAGCTTAAAAACCAACCTTCCAACGTGGATCGGTAAATATGGGAGCTGAATCAGGCCAAAGATCGATTAAGACAATATTGGACATTATGTTGAATTGCGCCCTCTAGTGGCTCTTGACTTCTTGAGCATCTAGAGGGCGCAATTTTCATCCGATTTGGCTAAAATTTTGCATGTAGTGTTTTGTTATGACTTCCAACAACTGTTCTATGTACGATCCAAAACAACCTATAATCTGATATAGCTCCTATATAAACCGATCTCCCGATTTGACTTCTTTAGCCCTTACAAGCCGCAATTTTTGTTCGATTTGGCTAAAATTTAGCATGTTGCATGTGTTTTGTTATGACTTCCAACAACTGTGCCAAATCAGTCCATTACCTGATATAGCTTTCGGTCTCTCGATCATCCTTGTTCGGTTGCCTGAACGTAGAAAAAAATTATGCCCTTCAACTAAATTTATTTTGTTTAAATTTGTAGCAGAATCCATGGTGATGGGTTCCCAAGATTCGGCCTGGCCGAACTACTTGTTCTTGGTCTGATTTCCTTTCCCTTTGTGGAGGCCACCGTATCGCAGAGGTTAGCATGTCCGCCTATGACGCTGAATGTCTGGGTTCGAATCCTGGCGAGAATATTAGAAAAAAAAATTTCAACGATGGTTTTCTCCTCCTAATGCTGACGACATTTGTGAGGTTCTGTACCATTTTGTATGGCAGCTATGTGAAAACTTCCCCCAAAAAGGTGTCGCCTGCGCCGTTCGCACTCGGCTATTTTGTAGCCGAGTTCAATGATAAGGGACCTTCAATGATAGAAAGATCCTTTATCATTGAGTTTAAACTTGAATCGGTCAGCGCTCATTGATATATGAGAAGGTTTCCTTTGTTCCTTAGTGTAATGTTCATGGGCAAAATTTGCATTGATTTCCATTCTTTCAATTATACCATGTGTTGCTACTGACTGCAGGAGATCCCTATAACGTGCAAGCTTTATTTTTCAACAGCAGGACTCAAAATAGGCTCTTTTTCTAATTTGAATTCGATGATGTTAAAATAAAATCGCTAAGCACTGGCTCTTCCATTTTCCCCAACTAACTCTAAGCCACTGTCACATCTGAGCCTGAAAAAAAAATCTTAAATTGACTGAATTGTTGATAAGGTATTCAAGTTGAAAATTTTGTCCAGCCACAGTTTTCTGGTGTTGCATCTTCAGACCTAAGATTCTGCGTCAAGCCCAAAAACTTAAGCCATAATGCAGCCAACAATCGAGAAGATGACAGAAGAACCTGTTGGGCCAAACAACAATTGCAAAAGATACGACAATGCTTTGGGGCATGAACAGAGATTTAATCATATACCAGCAGCAGCAGCAGCAACAACAATAACAAGAAAAACTAAGGCCCATAGTCAAACGAAAAGACACAAAGACACAAAGAAACTGACGACATAACATGTTTCCTTTACATATTGGTCCATGCATGTTGGTCCAGCTTCTTTCAGTTCATGACATTCATTGAGGCCGGCCTACAAATTATTTGTTGCACTTGTTATTGCCACAAACACCACAACAGCAGCGTGAGGAAAAAAAAAACTCGAAAAGTTGAAAAACTCAAACGGAAAATACCCATGGCAAGAACCCCTTTTTTCGCAAAACTGTAAGGCGAAATAACAAAATCATGATTGTTCGAATGCGCCTTTAGTCCCAAAATTGATGATGTAGCTAAACGCACATGACACGCATCACATTGAAATATGCATATAGGCCATAGCAAATTAGTGGATTAAACCAACAATTGGAGTCGTTTGGTTTGCTACGTTTTAAATTGGTTGCAAGTAAGAAGGACTAAGCTGAAATCGCTATGGAGGCGGGTAATCGCGACTTGGGAAATACCTATAGAACTAAGGACAACTTACAAGAAAAGTGAATTTTGAACTTCACCGAAAAATGTTTGTCTTTAATAATAAATCGCAAAGTTAAGTAAAAATAGAAGAACAAATTATCTATGTATAAGAAAGCTTTTGAGAATATTTATTCACGTCGGAAGCTCATAGGGCGTGGTTTGGGGTGTAATGCGTAGGATAGCCAGATGTTGTATAAATCTTCGAAGGGGCAGAAATCCAATTCAGCTATACGGTAGCATATCCCCTATGCCTTAAGGGGATGTTCATGAGAAATTTGGTATTAGTAGTATACGGTAGGGTCGCCAAATCTTGACGATAGGATAAGACTGGGCTTAACCTAGAGATCTGAACGTAAACCCAGAGAAGACTGTCTGTTTGCGAGCAACACATAGATTAGGCAACCCTTCAAAGTCTTAGTAGTTATCTTGGATAGAAAACTGAATTGTAAGTGCCACATTTAGGAGCTGAGAAAATGTACACAACTGGAAACAAGTTAAAACGTGCTAGGTTCGGCCAGGCCGAATCTTGGGAACTTGGATTTTGCTTAAATATGGGAGCTATATCTGGTTATAAACCGATTTGGACCGTACTTGGCACAGATGTTGAAAGTCATAACAGAACACTATAATCAAAATTTCAGCCAAATCGGACAAAAATTAAGGCTTCCAGGGGCTCAAGACGTCAAATCCGGAGATCGGTTTATATGGGAGCTATATCAGGTTCTTGACCGATTTGGACCGTACTAAACACAGTTGTTGATAGTCGTAACAGAATACTATAGGCAAAATTTCAGCCAAATCGGAGAAAAATTAAGGCTTCCAGGGGCTCAAGAAGCCGAATCCGGAGATCGGTTTATATGGGAGCTATATCATTTTCTCGACCGATTTGGACCGTACTTAACACAGTTGTTGAAAGTCATAACAGAACATTATAGGCAAAATTTCAGCCAAATCGGACAAAAATTAAGGCTTTCAGGGGCTCAAGAAGTCAAATCGGGAGATCGGTTTATATGGGAGCTATATCATTTTCTCGACCGATTTGGACCGTACCTAACACAGTTGTTGAAAGTCATAACAGAACACTATAGGCAAAATTTCAGCTAAATTGGAAAAAAATTAAGGCTTCCAGGGGCTCAAGACGTCAAATCCGGAGATCGGTTTATATGGGAGCTGTATCATTTTCTCGACCGATTTGGACCGTACTTAACACATTTGTTGAAAGTCGTAACAGAATACTATAGGCAAAATTTCAGCCAAATGGGACAAAAATTGCGGCTTCTGTGGGCTCAAGAAGTCAAATCGGGAGATCGGTTTATATGGGAGCTATATGAGGTTATATACCGATTTGGACCGTACTTTGCGCAAGTATTGGAAGTCGTATCAAAACACCATATGCAAGATTTCAGCCAAATCGGAGAAAAATTAAGGCTTCCAGGGGCTCAAGAAATCAAATCGGGATATCGGTTTCTATGGTAGCTATATCGGGTTCTTGACCGATTTAGACCGGACTTAACGCAGTTGTTGCAAGTCATAACAGAACACTATAGGCAAAATTTCAGCCAAATCGGACAAAAATTAAGGCTTCCAGGGGCTCAAGAAGTCAAATCGGGAGATCGGTTTATATGGGAGCTATATCGGGTTCTTAACCGATTTGGATCGTACTAAACACAGTTGTTGAAAGTTATAACAGAACACTATAGGCAAAATTTCAGCCAAATCGGACAAAAATTAAGGCTTCCAGGGGCACAAGAAGTCAAATCGGGAGATCGGTTTATATGGGAGCTATATCAGGTTCTTGGCCGATTTGGATCGTACTAAACACAGTTGTTGAAAGTCATAACAGAACACTATAGGCAAAATTTCAGCCAAATTGGACAAAAATTAAGGCTTCCAGGGTCTCAAGAAGTCAAATCGGGAGATCGGTTTTTATGGGAGCTATATCAGGTTCTTGACCGGTTTGGACCGTACTAAACACAGTTGTTGATAGTCGTAACAGAATACTATAGGCAAAATTTCAGCCAAATCGGACAAACACTGCGGCTTCCAGGGGCTCAAGAAGTCAAATCGGGAGATCGGTTTATATGGGAGCTATATCATTTTCTCGACCGATTTGGATCGTACTAAACACAGTTGTTGAAAGTCATAACAGAACACTATAGGCAAAATTTCAGCCAAATCGGACAAACACTGCGGCTTCCAGGGGCTCAAGAAATCAAATCGGGAGATCGGTTTATATGGGAGCTATATCAGGTTCTTGACCGATTTGGATCGTACTAAACACAGTTGTTGAAAGTCATAACAGAATATTATAGGCAAAATTTCAGCCAAATCGGACAAAAATTAAGGCTTTCAGGGGCTCAATAAGTCAAATCGGGAGATCGGTTTATATGGGAGCTATATCAGGTTATGATCTGATTTGGACCGTACTTAACACAGTTGTTGAAAGTCATAACAGAACACTATAGGCAAAATTTCAGCCAAATCGGAGAAAAATTAAGGCTTCCAGGGTCTCAAGAAGTCAAATCCGGAGATCGGTTTATATGGGAGCTATATCATTTTCTCGATCGATTTGGACCGTACTTAACACATTTGTTGAAAGTCATAACAGAACACTATAGGCAAAATTGCAGCCAAATCGGAAAAAAATTAAGGCTTCCAGGGGCACAAGAAGTCAAATCCGGAGATCGGTTTATATGGGAGCTATATCATTTTCTCGACCGATTTGGACCGTACTTAACACAGTTGTTGAAAGTCATAACAGAACACTATAGGCAAAATTTCAGCCAAATCGGACAAAAATTAAGGCTTCCAGGGGCTCAAGAAGTCAAATCCGGAGATCGGTTTATATGGGAGCTATATCAGGTTCTTGACCGATTTGGACCGTACTGGATACAGTTGTTGGAAGTCATAACAGAATATTATAGCCAAAATTTCAGCCAAATCGGACAAAAATTAAGGCTTCCAGGGGCTCAAGAAGTCAAATCGGGAGGTCGGTTTATATGAGAGCTATATCAGGTTCTTGACTGATTTGGATCGTACTAAACACAGTTGTTGAAAGTTATAACAGAACACTATGTGCAAAATTTCAGCCAAATCGGACAAAAATTGCGGCTTCCAGGGGCTCAAGAAGTCAAATCGGGAGATCGGTTTATATGGTAGCTATATCAGGTTATGAACCGATTTGAACTGTTTTTGGTACAGTTGTTGCAAGTCATAACAGAACACTATAGGCAAAATTTCAGCCAAATCGGAGAAAAATTAAGGCTTCCAGGGTCTCAAGAAGTCAAATCCGGAGATCGGTTTATATGGGAGCTATATCATTTTCTCGATCGATTTGGACCGTACTTAACACATTTGTTGAAAGTCATAACAGAACACTATAGGCAAAATTTCAGCCAAATCGGACAAAAATTAAGGCTTCCAGGGTCTCAAGAAGTCAAATCGGGAGATCGGTTTATATGGGAGCTATATCAGGTTATGAACCGATTTGGACTATACTTGGCACAGTTGTTGCAAGTCATAACAGAACACTATAGGCAAAATTTCAAAAATTGTGGCTTCCAGGGGCTCAAGAAGTCAAATCGGGAGATCGGTTTATATGAGAGCTATATCAGGTTCTTGACCGATTTGGACCGTGCTTAACGCAGTTGTTGCAAGTCATAACTGAACACTATAATCAAAATTTCAGCCAAATCAGACAAAAATTGCGGCTTCCAGGGGCTCAAGAAGTCAAATCGGGAGATCGGTTTATATGGGAGCTATATCGGGTTCGTGACCGATTTGGACCGTACTTAACGCAGTTGTTGCAAGTCATAACAGAACACTATAAGCAAAACTTCAGCCAAATCGGATGAAAATTAAGGCTTCCAGGGGCTCAAGAAGTCAAATCGGGAGATCGGTTTATATGGGAGCTATATCACGTTATTGACCGATTCAAACCGTACCTAGCATAATTGCTGAAAGTCTTAACAGAACACTACATGAAAAATGTCAGCCAAATCGGACAAAAAGCGGCTTCCAAGGGCTAAGGAAGTCAAATCGGGATATCGGATTATATGGGAACTATATCATGTTCTCGACCGATTTGGACCGTACTTGACACAGCTGTTGGTAGTTATAACAGAACACAATTTGCAAAATTTCATCCAAATCGGGAGATCGGTTTATGTGGGAGCTATATCAGGTTCTCGACCGATTTGAACCTTACAAATCGGGAGATCGGTTTATCTGGGAGCTATATGAGGTTATATACCGATTTGGACCGTACTTTGCGCAAGTATTGGAAGTCGTATCGAAACACCATATGCAAGATTTCAGCCAAATGGGACAAAAATTGCGGCTTCCGGGGCTCAAGAAGTCAAATCGGGAGATCGGATTATATAGGAGTTATATCAGGTTCTCGACCGATTTGGACCGTACTTGACACAGTTGTTGGTAGTTATAACAGAACACAATGTGCAAAATTTCAGCCAAATGGGACAAAAATTGCGGCTTCTATGGGCTCAAGAAGTCAAATCGGGAGATCGGTTTATATGGGAGCTATATGAGGGTATATATCGATTTGGACCGTACTTTGCGCAAGTATTGGAAGTCGTATCGAAACACTATATGCAAGATTTCAGCCAAATAGGACAAAAATTGCGGCTTCTATGGGCTCAAGAAGTCAAATCGGGAGATCGGTTTATATGGGAGCTATATCGGGTTCGTGACCGATTTGGACCGTACTAAACACAGTTGTTGAAAGTCATAACAGAACACTATAGGCAAAATTTCAGCCAAATCGAAGAAAAATTAAGGCTTCCAGGGGCTCAAGAAGTCAAATCCGGAGATCGGTTTATATGGGAGCTATATCGGGTTCTTGACCGATTTGGACCGTACTTGACACAGTTGCTGAGAGTCATAACAGAACACTATAGGCAAAATTTCAGCCAAATCGGACAAAAATTAAGGCTTCCAGGGGCTCAAGAAGTCAAATCCGGAGATCGGTTTATATGGGAGCTATATCATTTTCTCGACCGATTTGGACCGTACTAAACACAGTGGTTGAAAGTCATAACAGAACACTATAGGCAAAATGTCAGCCAAATCGGACAAATATTAAGGCTTCCAGGGGCTCAAGAAGTCAAATCGGGAGGTCGGTTTATATGGGAGCTATATCATTTTCTCGACCGATTTGGACCGTACTTAACACAGTTGTTGAAAGTCATAACAGAACACTATAGGCAAAATATCAACCACATCGGATGAAAATTAAGGCTTCCAGGGGCTCAAGAAGTCAAATCGGGAGATCGGTTTATATGGGAGCTATATCATTTTCTCGGCCGATTTGGACCGTACTTAACACAGTTGTTGAAAGTCATAACAGAACACTATAGGCAAAATTTCAGCCAAATCGGAGAAAAATTAAGGCTTCCATGGGCTCAAGAAGTCAAATCGCGAGGTCGGTTTATATGGGAGCTATATTAGGTTCTTGACCGATTTGGACCGTACTTGGCATAGTTGTTGAAAGCCTTAACAGAACACTATTTCCTCATTTTCAGCCAAATCGGAAAAAAATTAAGGCTTCCATGGGCTCAAGAAGTCAAATCGGGAGATCGGTTAATATAGGAACTATATCTAAATTTGAACAGATATGGCCCATCTGCAATCCCCAACGACCTATATCAATATTAAGTATCTGTGCAAATTTCAAGCGGCTAGCTCGTCGCGTTCGACCGCTATCGTGATTTCGACAGACGGACGGACGAACATGGCTAGATCGACTCAGAATGTCGCGACGATTATGGGGTCCTAGATCAATATTTCGAGGTGTTACAAACGGAATGACTAGATTAGTATACCCCCATCCTCCGATTTGGACCATAATTGAATTGAATGTTGGAGACCATAGTAGAAGTCATTGTGTAAAATTTCAGCTATTTCGAATAAGAATTGCGCCCTTTAGGGGCTCAAGAAGTAAAATAGGGAGATCGGTTTTTATGAGAACTGTGTCATGCTATATACCGATTCAAGTCACATTTGACTCGTATGTTGAAGATCATGAGAAAAGCTGTAGTAGAAAATTTTATCCAAATCGGATAAGATTTGCGCCCTCTAGTGGCTCAAGAAGTCAAGATCCCGGATCGATTTATATGGCAGCAATATCAGGTTATGGTCCGATTTAAACCATACTTAGCACAGTTATTGGAGTTACAACAAAACTCGTTATGCAAAATTTCAGCCAAATCGGATAAGATTTGCGCCCTCGATTGGCTCAAGAATTCAAGACCCAAGATTAAATGACAGCTATATCAGGTTATGAACCTGATATAACGATGAAGGTCATGAGAAAAGCTGTTGTAGAAAAGAAAATCGGATAAGATTTGCGCCCTCTAGTGGCTCAAGAAGTCAAGATCCCGGATCGATTTATATGACAGCTATATCAGGTTAAGGACCGATTTGAACCATGTTTGGCACAGTTCTTGGAAATCATAACAAAACTCGTTAGCAAAATTTCAGCCAAATCGGGTGAGATTTGCGCCCTCTAGTGGCTCAAGAATTCAAGACCCAAGATTATATAACAGCTATATCAGGTTAAGAACCGATTTCAACCATACTTAACACAGTGGTTGGAAATCATAACAAAACACCTCATATAAAATTTCTGCCAAACCAGATGAGAATTGCGCCCTCTTGTGGCTCAAGAAGTGAAGATCCAAGATTGGTTTATATGCCAGCTATATCAAAACATGGACCGACTTTGCCCAAGCGACCTGCACTAATAAGAAGTAGTTGTGCAAAATTACAAGCGGCTAGCTTTACTCCTTCGAAAGTTAGCGTGCTTTCGATCGACCTAAAATTCCATGACGATCAAGAATAGATTTGCTTTATGGGGTCTTAGACGAATATTTCGAGGAGTTACAAACAGAATGACGAAATTAGTATACCCCCATCCTACGGTGAAGGGTATAAAATCGAGCCAAAGAATGAAAACTTTAAAATAAAGATGCTTATCTTTAAATTTAATTTTCTATTTACTAATGGTCCTCCATTTCAGAGCAAGGATTGATGTCAACGTTCAGGATGTATGTGCCGATTGTGACCAGGGACGACACATGTCACCTGTTTAACTGCCCAACCAGACCCACTCGTCTCAGACCCAGACCAGATACCTCTGGGTGCACCCTGTCTTAAGCTCTTCTTTAATCATTCATATTCCCTCTAGATTGTAGTGGTCTTCTGAAGTCGTACTGTAGTGGTCTTCTGAAGTCGTAGCCTACTTCCAAGATTCCTGTGTTTAGTTTGTGGACTCCTTTAAATTTGCCTAGTGTGCTTAAATAAATGGCATTAAAAGCTTTTGTAAGACTTAAGGGCATTTTTGGTTTTTGTCTCAATGTTGTTTTTCTGAATGCACCTCACTTTGCCTTTTGGCAAATACATAATTTGAATGAAAAATAAAAGCAAAAATTAATGGCCAAAAGAAAACATGTCAACACACACACATATCTATAGGCAAAGACTTTAACACAAAATCGCCAACATTCATAATGTGACCCAGTTTTTGACAAGACGGAAGTTCTGGCCTTTTCAGAAAACAAACTCAATAACATGCCAGCTCCCCATACCCCTAACAAATACCTCCTCCCTAGATTCTCACACACGCACACACACACACTTATATGTGACCAATTTGACTTTGGTCAACTGTAACAACTTTGCAGAGATCAGGTTGTTGTCCATATTGCCATTATAGATGGATGGATGGATGGATGGTTCACTGTTTGGCTGCTCACTCTCTGCCTGGATGGATGGATGAATGTCTTCGCTTGGTTTGTACCGGAGTACTACTGTGTCCATTTGTACAAAACTGGAAATTGTTTACAATCCATTCCCCAATTGTCGTTGACGTTATCGTTGTTGTCGTATGGTACAGATATTTCAAGTATCTTTGCTTCATGTTACCCCTATCGTTGATAAACTGGTGAGTAGTTGCCGCCAATGTCGTTGTTGTTACTGTTCATTACGATGACTACATTGCTCTCTTGGACATAATTGGGTTAATGTGTATTATTTGTGTTTTTTTTTTGTTTTTGTTTGTTATTCCATATGACATTTAATTAAGAGTTCTATTATAAAAAAAAAATCTGTGTACATAAATCCAAGCAAATTTCATTTTCAATATGGACAGTTGTTTTCTTTTGATAAAAAAAGAAAGGCCGATTAAAATATGGAGGTGTGTTTTTTCAAGTTCCCTATTTACAGCGAAGGGCAGGACCTAATACCGAAAGTTTAGATATGGGTAACTGTTTCTTGAGAATTAGTTTTTATGTCCTCCCTCATGGGGTCTCGAGAGACCCTGGATAACTGTGAACACCCCACTGCTTGGAACTTTAAGCTCCGATTTGCGTGGTGTCCATCGTTATCATGGGAAGCCCTGCTGAGAGCTACAGGGGCGATAGTGAAAAGCTTCGTAGATATACGGAATAGCTGCAACTGCAGTCGCGGACAATCAATTCCATGGCAATCGGTTGTACGTAGCGGATTGATGCTATGGAGTCCTTCATCAGCAAGGCCAGTGTACGAGTTCATCCTTTTTTCGTCTTGGGAAAGGCAAATCCCCGAGTCGTGCCCCGGATCCTGGTTCTGTTCGGTTTGCCAGAACCGCCTCTATTATCGGTCAGTGTTGGTGAGTCGTAACCGGTGCATGCAGTGGGTGCATCTCCAATCTTGCTCTAGCCTTACGTCACTACGGAAGTATAGTCGCATTGAATTTGTAGCATGTTCAACAGTGGATCACAAGCGTCGTCATCGTCGTAGACTTCAGCGTCCTCGTCATCCTCAGTGTACGAGTACGTCCTGTTTTTCGTTTTGGGAAAAGCAAATCCCCGAGTGGTTTCTTCGCACGATTCTGGTCCGTGCCCCGGACCCTGGTTCTGTTCGCTTTGCCAGAACCGCCTCTGTTATCGGTCAGTGTTGGTGAGTCGTAACCGGGGCATGCAGTGGGTGCATCTCCAATCTTGCTCTAGCCTTACGTCACTACGGGAGTATAGTCGCATTGAATTTGTAGCATGTTCAACAGTGGATCACAAGCGTCGTCGTCGTCGTAGACTTCGGCGTCCTCGTCATCCTCAGTGTACGAGTTCGTCCTTTTTTCGTCTTGGGAAAGGCAAATCCCTGAGTGGTTTCTTCGCACGATTCTGGTCCGTGCCCCTGATCCTGGTTCGGTTCGGTTTGCCAGAACCGCCTCTATTATCGGTCAGTGTTGGTGAGTCGTAACCGGTGCATGCAGTGGGTGCATCTCCAATCTTGCTCTAGCCTTACGTCACTACGGGAGTATAGTCGCATTGAATTTGTAGCATGTTCAACAGTGGATCACAAGCGTCGCGACCAGCGGGGCATACCTTTGGCAAAGCAAATTGAAGGCTCTACGTTCTACACGGTTGGATGAAGATGCTCGCCAGCTCGCCAGACATTTCCATTGCATCCCCTGATCTCCTGAGTGATGTAACCTGGGATCAGAGCACTTCCTCATAATACTCACCCATCGACCATTCACCCGACTTCTTATTCTCTGAGCGCCCGACGTTTATCAATAAGAAGAAAGTCGAGTGGCTTCAGAGAGTACACCAAACGCTGCATCATTGACATGACACCACCCAAATGTGCAAGTTGTCGAGAGAAAATTCGCAGACATCATCAACGCAGCAGCCGCTCGGATACCCCAAATAAATGTAAATAAACAGGGTAGTCAATGAACCTTAGCGGAATTTGTGGCTGGAACACTTGAAGCAATGTAACTTAAGTACCGTCCGATTGTTCAACCATCAATTTATTTAGCATCCCGAGAGTGACAAGTGGTTTCCGAGGCAAAGGACAACAATCACAATTTACGCTGGAGGAAGTAACGAATGTCACCAAGGCGATGAACAGAATCCCTAGACTGATGCTGAAGAATCAGGATATACCAGGAGTCGAATACGGAGGCCACCGTAGCGCATGGGATCGAATGCTGGCGACAACATCAGAAACAAGTAAAAGCGTGCTAAGTTCGGCCGGGCCGAATCTTATATACCCTCCACCATGGATCGCATTTGTCGAGTTCTTTTCCCGGCATCTCTTCTTGGGCAAAAAAAAAAGGATATAAGAAAAGATTTGCTCTTCTATTAGAGCGATATCAAGATATGGTCCGGTTTGGACCACAATTAAATTATATGTTGGAGACCTGTGTAAAATGTCAGCCAATTCGAATAAGAATTGCGCCCTTTGGGGGCTCATGAAGTAAAATAGAGAGATCGATTTATATGGGAGCTGTATCGGGCTATAGACCGATTCAGACCATAATAAACATGTATGTTTATGGTCATGAGAGAATCCGTCGTACAAAATTTCAGACAAATCGGATAATAATTGCGACTTCTAGAGGCTAAAGAAGTCAAGATCCCAGATCGGTTTATATGGCAGCTATATCAGGTTATGAACCGATTTGAACCATACTTGGCACAGTTGTTGGATATCATAACAAAACACGTCGTGCAAAATTTCATTCCAATCGGATAAGAATTGCGCACTCTAGAGGCTCAAGAAGTCAAGACCCAAGATCGGTTTATATGGCAGCTATATCAGGTTATGAACCGATTTGAACCACACTTGGCACAGTTATTGGATATCATAACAAAACACGTTGTGCAAAACTTCATTCCAATCGGATAAGAATTGCGCACTCTAGAGGCTCAAGAAGTCAAGACCCCAGATCGGTTTATATGGCAGCTATATCAGGTTATGAACCGATTTGAACCACACTTGACACAGTTGTTGCATATCATAACAAAACACGTCGTGCAAAATTTCATTCCAATCGGATAAGAATTGCGCACTCTAGAGGCTCAAGACGTCAAGACCCTAAATCGGTTTATATGGCAGCTATATCAGGTTATGAACCGATTTGATCCATACTTGGTACAGTTGTTGGATATCATAACAAAACATTTCGTGCAAAATTTCATCCTAATCGGATAAGAATTACGCACTCTAGAGGCTCAAGAACTCAAGACCCAAGATCGGTTTATATGGCAGCTATATCAGGTTATAAACCGATTTGAACCATACTCGGCACAGTTGTTGGATATCATAAGAAAACACGTCGTGCAAAATTTCATTCCAATCGGTTAAGAATTGCGCACTCTAGAGGCTCAAGAAGTCAAGACCCAAGATCGGTTTATATGGCAGCTATATCAAAACATGGACCGATATGGCCCATTTACAATACCAACCGACCTACACTAATAAGAAGTATTTGTGCAAAATTTCAAGAAGCTAGCTTTACTCCTTCGGAAGTTAGCGTGCTTTCGACAGACAGACGGACGGACGGACGGACAGACGGACGGACATGGCTAGATCGATTTCACGACGATCAAGAATATATAAACTTTATGGGGTCTCAGTCGAATATTTCGACTAGTTACAAACAGAATGACGAAATTAGTATACCCCCCATCCTATGGTGGAGGGTATAAAAATTTTCAGCGGTGGTTATCCTTTTCTAATACTGGCGACATTTGTGGGGTACCATGCCATGTCAAAACTTTTCCCCAAAGAGGTATCGCATTGCGGCACGCCGTTCGGACTCTGCTATAAAAAGGAGACCCCTCATTGAGGCCAAATACCAGCCGCACGAATACCCTAGGTTAGGTAAGAGTGGCAGTCCTTTACAGACTCACTTAGACAATTTTAATCCAAGCACGCTACCAAATCGACTACCGGAGCGCCCAAATACCCTAAATGCGGCCCTATTTCCCGGTGCAGGCAGTGGTATTCGCAGACGTGATGGGTTTCGTTGCACGCACGACTCTAAGCTGCATGTGTAAAAAAACAGGGTAGTAAATGAACATAAGCGGAATTTGTGGCAGGAACACTTGAAGCAATGTAACTTAGGTACCGGTTAAGGCAAGCTTTGGTCTACAATTAAGACACTCTCGTACCCCTGTAGAAGGGATGACAGGACCTTGGTCACATTTGGCGAAAAAATTTTCAGCGGTGGTTATCCCCTCCTAATGCTGGCGACATTTGTGAGGTACCATGCCATGTAAAAACTTTCCCCCAAAGAGGTGTCGCACTGGGGCAAGCCCTTCGGTCTCGACTATAAAAAGGAGGCTCCTTATCATTGAGCTTAAAACATGAATCGGACAGCACTCAGTGGTATGTAAGAAATTTGCCCCAGTTCCTAAGTGAAATGTTCATGGACAAATTTGCATTTTTGAATACCATACAACTGTCCTCCCTTGAACACTTTTATAGTACCCGATGTCTGAAAGATGAACAGAGTGATCCCGCTACAGAAGCCTGAATGGACCCACGAAAGGGTGAGTCGTACAAATCGATCTCTCTTCCCTCACCAGTAGCCAAGACGTTTGAGGGACCACTCCTCCCGAGCCTCGTTGGAAAATTTCCTTTCGCCAAACTTCAGCATGGATTTCGAAAGGGGTTTTGGGTTGCCCAAAAAGTAATTGCGGATTTTTTAAAAGAAAGTAAATGCATTTTTAATAAAACTTAGAATGAACTTTAATCAAATATACTTTTTTTACACTTTTTTTCTAAAGCAAGCTATAAGTAACAGCTGATAACTGATAGAAGAAAGAATGCAATTACAGAGTCACAAGCTGTGAAAAAATTTGTCAACGCCGACTATATGAAAAATCCGCAATTACTTTTTGGGCAACCCAATACATAGCATAACAACTGCTCTACATGCCATCACCGGGCAGATTTGCCGTAGCTTCATTCAGCCCAGGCCATATGATAGGACGGTCCTTGTGGCACTGGACGGTCGTAGCACCTGTGTGGCTACATAAGTAACGCCAGCCATCATATATGGACCAAACAGCAGGTCGACTACGACCTCAGTCACTTCTCGGCAACAGCTTAAGAGGGGGAACGCCAAGCAACTCCTGCAACTGCAAAACAGTCCAACACACAGCCAAGCAAGCCAGCATAGCCAACCTCAGACATAAGATGATGATGATGTTTCCTTCACAGCACGGTCGTGGCGATTCCATGCCACACAGGTACTCCATAAGTTGCGCAAGCCACCATACATAGACCGAACAGCAGGCCGACTAAGACTTCACTCTCAAATCGCGCACCCACGATTCCATAACAATATGCCCTTGAGCAACATTGTTACGGGTTTTTCCTCCACGATGTAAAAACCAATACGATGGCTCTATTTGCGCACATACTTATCCAAGTCTCCAGCGCAAGTCTGGAATCTCCTTCAACCAGAATGATCAGATCATCCGCATATGCACAGGACACAACCAGACGTCTCAACAGTGGATCCATCATAAGGTTCCCACACAGATGAACCCTTGAAGGCAGCCTCGCTGAATATCCTTCGATAGCACCAACCACACAAGCACTTCTATCACAGAAATAACTACGCCAAAGAGAAAGTTTTCGACAACCTATTGCCTCTGCTCCAGTGAGTACCATAAGCCATGAAAGGTAATCGAACGCAACGTTGAAATGGACAAATATGCCAAGGATACATTTGGTGCTCGATCCGCTCATACGGTCCTGTACATATGTCCAGGCATCCACTGTGTTTTTTTCCTACCGAAAGCCGAATTGCTAGGGGGATGTACTACTACTAACTAAATTTTCCATGAACATTCCACTAAGGAACGAGGGTGGAGTCCTAACATTCCATATATCAATGAGTGGAGTACGATTAAAGTTTAAGCTCAATGATAAGCGGCCTCCTTTTTTATGCCGAGTCCGAACGGCGTGCCGCATAGGGGCAGCACTTGGTAGAGAAGAAGTAAGGGGATAACTACCGCTGAAAATTTTTCAGGGATTTGATCCTAGTCGTTCGGCGTCATAGGCGGACATGCTAACCTCTCTGCCACAGTGGCTTCCACGGTGGGATGTACCCTCCCCTAAATCTTGTCACCATTACCTTCTCCAAAAGTTTTGCTAATACGACAAAACTGATGCCCCGATACCAGTGAGTTGCTCCTCATTCGACCAGACTTGGGCACTTTGACACATCGGGTGAAGATCAACTCAACATGTTGTTGTTGCCACATTTATATGTGAAGGTAGCGATCCTTGTCAGGCTCCATAGGTGAGCAAGCTTGTTCCGGTCCATAAAACCGATCACCGCGGGAACTTAATGGCCAGTGGTTGTAGAAAGGCGCCAATAAAATTTTTTTATCTAAACGAATTAACTAAAGTTTATTTTTTATGCCATTTGTCAACTGCGTTTAACAACCATGGTATGTTAATTATTTACCCAAAAACTGGGACAACTCGTAACATATTCTGCAGTCGTGCTAATTGGTTAGCAGAACACAAAATGAAAGAATCCAAAATACCTGTGAATATCGATGAAAAGTAAAACTGTTTTCTTTCACATAACCAACTCAAGAAGTTGGCAAAATTCTTAATGGCTTTTCACATTTGTGTTGAGATTTGTGCTGCCGCTGCTGCTGCCGCTGCTGCTGCTACTGCTGTTGTTGTTGCTGTCATTGTTGTTCTACTTGGTGTTTATTGCTGGTGCTTAAATTAAGTAACCGTCATTATTTGTGTCATAGCTGTTGTTGAGACTTTCTTTGGCTATTGCATGATCTGAATACGCACAGCGTTGATGATGTTCATGTCAATGATGGTGACGATGATGATGATGATTATAGCATGTCCCCATTTTTTTAAGAGTTAACGAGTGTAGCACTTTTCTCTGGACCTTGTCAGAATCTAATGTTAACCTCAAGCGTTTTTTTTTTATCTTTTTCGTCTCTATCGTCTTTTTGACGTTTTACCAATCAGCCTGGAGTGTGGAGTATAACAAACCGTATAAGTCATAGAGAATTTTGTTGTTTGTAAAGAGAGGGCCTTTTAAAGCATACCATAGCCAAAATGAAAGGCTTGAAAAGTATGAATACCAGGCTTTTTCCAATAGCGGCGAAGTGAAACTTTTCATACCAGTTTTAAATGAGCATCAGCGTTAGATTGAGTTAAATGGTAAGGGACTAGCACTTCGGATGGTTGTCTCTTCGTTCAGAGAACATGAAGAAGACAGACAGAGATCCACAGTAGTACATCAGTAGAACTAAAGCGTGCTAAGTTCGGACCGATTTGGACCGTACTTGACATAGTTGTTGGAAGTGACAAAAATTGCAGCTTTCAGGGGTTCAAGAAGTCAAATCGGGAGTTCGATTTATATGGGAGCTATATCAGGTTCTTGACCGATTTGGACCGTACTTGGCACAGTTGTTGGTAGTCATAATAGAACACAATGTGCAAAATTTCAGCCAAATCGGACAAAAATTGCGGCTTCCATGGGCTCAAGAAGTCTAATCGGGAAATCGGTTTATGTGGGAGCTATATCAGGTTCTTGACCGATTTGGACCGTAATTGGCACAGTTGTTAGAAGTCATAATAAAACACAATGTGCAAAATTTCAGCCAAATCGGACAAAAATTGGGGCTTCCATGGGCTCAAGAAGTCAAATCGGGAGATCGGTTCATATGCGAGCTATATCAGATTATTGACCGATTTGAACCGTACTTGGCACAGTTGTTGGAAGTCATAACAGAACACTACCTGCAAAATTTCAGCCAAATCGGTCGAAAATTAAGGCTTTTAGGGGTTCAAGAAGTCAAATCGGGAGTTCGGTTTATATGGGAGCTATATCAGGTTCTTGACCGATTTGGACCGTACTTAGCACAAGAAGTCAAATCGGGAGATCGGTTCATATGCGAGCTATATCAGATTCTTGACCGATTTGAACCGTACTTGGCACAGTTGTTGAAAATTAAAACAGAACACCAGTTGCAAAATTTCAGACAAATCGGACAAAAATTGCGGCTTCCAGAGGCTCAAGAAGTCAAATCGGGAGATCGGTTTATATAGGAGCTATATCAGGTTCTTGACCGATTTGGACCGTACTTGGCACAGTTGTTGGAAGTCATAACAGAACACTACCTGCAAATTTTCAGCCAAATCGGGTGAAAATTGCAGCTTGCAGGGGCTCAAGAAGTCAAATCCGCAAATCGGTTTATGTGGGAGCTATATCAGGTTCTTGACCGATTTGGACCGTACTTGGCACAGTTGTTGGTAGTCATAATAGAACACAATGTGCAAAATTTCAGCCAAATCGGACAAAAATTGCGGCTTCCATGGGCTCAAGAAGTCAAATCGGGAGATCGGTTCATATGCGAGCTATATCAGATTATTGACCGATTTGAACCGTACTTGGCACAGTTGTTGGAAGTCATAACAGAACACTACCTGCAAAATTTCAGCCAAATCGGGTGAAAATTGAGGCTTTTAGGGGTTCAAAAAGTCAAATCGGGAGTTCGGTTTAAATGGGAGCTATATCAGGTTCTTGACCGATTTGGACCGTACTTGGCACAGTTGTTGGTAGTCATAACAGAACACTACCTGCAAATTTTCAGACAAATCGGACAAAAATTGCGGCTTCGCATATGAACCGATCTCCCCATTTGACTTCTTGAGCTCAAATGGGGAGATCGGTTCATATGCGAGCTATTGGTTGCCCAAAAAGTAATTGCCGAGACATAGAAGAAATTCAAGTTTGTGACTAAATTACTGTTGTTGTATTTGTAACCACTTTTGCATGTAAAGGTGGCGATCCGCGTCATGCTCCTGTATGTGAGCAAACTCGTTCCGGTCCAAAGGACCGATCGCTGCGGAAACAGGGTGGCCATTGGTTTTTTAAAGGTGCCAATAACCCGCCTTGTCTTATCGAGCACCATGGGCACTCAGTATTTGTGCAAGAGCCGGTGCCGCCCGGCCTCTCACTGAGACTCTCCGCTCGATACCGCTGGGTGTCCGCGACTGCCGTTGCAGCTACTCCGTTAGGAGAATTCCACTATCCGCAACCTGTGGACGCGCCCGGTAGCTCACAGCTAAGCTCCTTGTAAGAGCAATGAACAACACACAGATCGGACCTAAATGTTCCAGCCTGTGTGGTGCTCACAGCTATCCCGTGCTGGGACTTAATAATTGGGTTGCCCAAAAAGTAATTGCGGATTTTTTAAAAGAAAGTAAATGCATTTTTAATAAAACTTAGAATGAACTTTAATCAAATATACTTTTTGTACACTTTTTTTCTAAAGCAAGCTAAAAGTAACAGCTGATAACTGACAAAAGAAAGAATACAATTACAGAGTCACAAGCTGTGAAAAAATTTGTCAACGCCGACTATATGAAAAATCCGCAATTACTTTTTGGGCAACCCAATATTTAACATTTTCAACGCGACGCTCCTCATTCTGTTTAGGCCTCAAGAGCTAAACTTGGGAAAAGAATAGTGAAGACACATAATACTGGTGTGTCAACATTGATTAGCAGTTAGTCGCAGACATTACTCGTACTGTATGGCAATTAATCTACAAATTCATCCCATGCCTTAAAAAGCCTTTAAAACAGGCCTGCATTAAGAAGGCCTTACCTTCACCTTCCCCATGGGCTCTAGTTAATGAAAATAATTTATTTTTGATTACAAACAACGTGGGTAATATGTACCATGATTTTTGTAAATTTTGAATGCAGAGGCTACTTCAGATTGCGGTTTCCCAACAATCGTTGCTTATTCTCTTCATCTTCTGGTTTTTATAGTCTTCTTCGACTGCTTGTTCTGCTTTGTAGCGTTCTTCTTCCATTTCTAAATTGTCTGTAAGCCTTTCTTACGATTCACTCACTCACTCATCGTTGAATGCGTTGGTGTTTCCCACTTCTGGCTAACAAGAAGAAAAAAAAAAGCTAGCCCGTGTGTTGGCTTTTCTTAAGTGCTGACTTTCTTTTGCAGCTTTGATTGTTTCCCGCTTCTTTTGATTCCCTTCTCCCCACATGTATTCCCCAGCGCTGCGACCAGTCCCGTTTATTCACAAATTTTGTAATCGCCAGCCATCATCGTTAGTCCAAAACGAAAGGGAAAGAATTTCTTTCTTAAGTAATACTCACTTTCGTACTTGTTGGTCTGTTGTTTTGCTTGGCGGCGGCGCTGTTGTTTTGCGTTCCCATTTTTTGTTTCTGCCTCATTCACTGGGCAGCAGTCTGACTGACTGACTGACTGACGGTTTTTGTTTTTGTTTTTATTATTGGTGGAAATGATTTCTGGTGAAATGATGAATTTCATTGGAAGTGCTTTCGATTTTACATAAGAAAATGAAATGATTTCCGGGAATTTTGATTTCAGTACTTAATGATTGGGCGGAAATGTCCATGACAAAGCCGAAAGCCCAAAGCAATGGAAGGTTATATTCCTTAGCAAAGAAAGAATAAACAAGTTACTTGGCTAACCTCTCTTCACAATCTAATCCCACTTTGTGTATAATTAGCCCTGACCCAGATGTCCAACTGCTATGACCTACATATATAAGCCCAAGAATTTTTTATTGGCTTAGGAAAGATTACGCGTGATGTTGACAGATGCAGACAAATGACGAAATTTGTTTTTTTTTTTAAATCTAAAAAATTTGATTGGGCGTGAGGCGGATATCTTAAAATTTCTAGCAGCGAAATAAGCGACCTCTAGGCTAAGGAAGATCCTATCCTCGAAACCTATTGCAGTGGGATATATTCAGAAGTCACAGAATGTATGTCTAGTGGGGAAACACTTGAACTAGAACTGTAAAAAAACAAGTTATGGTCCGATTCGGACCATAATGGAATGAATGTTGGAGACCACTGTAGAAGTCATTGTGTAAAATTTCAGCCAAATCGAATAAGTATTTCGCTCTTTAGGGGTGACAAAAGTAAAATAGGGAGATCATTGTGTAAGGGAGCTAAATCCGGTTATAGACCGATTCAGACCATATTTGACACGTATGTTGAAGGTCATGGAATAATTGCTCCCTACAGAGGCTCAAGAAGTCAAGATCCCAGATCGGTTTATATGGCAGCTATATAAGGTTATGGACCAATTAAAACTATATTTGGCACAGTTGCTAGAATTCATAACAAAACACTTCATACAAAATTTCAGCCAAATCGGATGATAATTGCGCCCTCTAGTGGCTCAAGAAGTCAAGATCCCAGATCGGTTTATATGACAGCTATATCTGGTTATGGAACAATTAAAACCATATTTGGCACAGTTGCTAGAATGAATAACAAAACACTTCGTGCAAAATTTCAGCCAAATCGGATGATAATTGCGCCCTCTAGTGGCTCAAGAAATCAAGATCCCAGATCGGTTTATATGACAGCTATATCAGGTTATGGACCGACTTGAACCATACTTAGCAAAGTTGTTAGAAGTCATAACAATACACTTCATACAAAATTTCAGCCAAATCGGATGATAATTGCGCCCTCTAGTGGCTCAAGAAGTCAAGATCCCGGACGGGTTTATACGGCAGCTATATCTGGTTATGGACCGATTTCAACCATACTTTGCACAGTTGTTGGAAGTCATAACAAAACACTTCATGCAAAATTTCAGCCAAATCGGATGATAATTGCTCCCTATAGAGGCTCAAGAAGACAAGATCCCGGATCGGTTTATATGGCAGCTATATCAAGTTATGAACCGATTTGAACCATACTTTACGCAGTTGTTGAAAGTCATAACAAAACACTTCATGCAAAATTTCAGCCAAATCGGATGATAATTGCGCCCGCCTGTAGTGGCTCAAGAAGTCAAGATCCAAGATCGATTTATATGGCAGCTATGTCAAAACATGGACCGATATGGTCCATTTACAATTCCAACCGACCTACACCTAAAAGAAGTAATTTGTGCAAAATTTCCAGCGGCTAGCTTTACTGGTTCGACTTTACTGGTGTCGTGCTTTCGACAGACAGACGGATGGACGGACATGGCTAGATCGACATTAAATGTCATGACGATCAAGAATATATACTTTATGGGATATGGGACGAATATTTCGAGGAGTTACAAACAGAATGACGAAATTAGTATTCCCCCATCCCATGGTGGAGGGCATAGCTAGTAAAAAATATGCCGTATGAGAACGGTTAGAGATATCTCTTTGAGATTTCGAATGACAGCCTCAACAAATTTTCGAATCACCGAGGTGACAAACTTTAGAGGCCTGCCAAGAGGCGCCGGACAACCTAGTGCCTTGAAATTTCGCATAAGATCTCGCTAACACCTTAGCTCTAACCATTCCTAATTTCAAGAGTTATCGCTGCCGGATTCCACACGGCATATTGTTTACTATTTTTTTCGGTTTTATCCCACTGTGCAACATGGCGTCAGAAGAGGTTGGCACTTGTACGCATTCGTTGGAGATGATGGGGGAAATTTTCTGTGAGTTGAAAATCCTTTGAGCGATAAAAAGTTTCAACTTGTTTAAGTCGCCAGGCCCTGATGATGTATTACAAGCTGTGTGCGAAAGACTGGCTCCTTAACTTAGGAAGAGATATACTCTGCTTGTATCAGCATGTCGTATCTACCTGAGGGATGGAGGGACACAAAGGTGCTTTTCATTCCAAAAGCTGGAAAACCTTACCACACGAAGGCGAAATATTTTCGTCCGCCTATGACGCTAAAAGTTGTGGGTTTAAACCGCTTGTTATACACTGGGTGTATACTGCAGTTGTCAGACCTATAATGTTATATGGTGTTGGGGTATGGTGGACGGCGCTTCAAAAGTCCACCTACCGTTCAATACCCGCCGGATCCAAACGATGGTTTGTTTGTGGCTAGACAAATTGCTGTGAGGATAAGGGAGCTTTCCCTTTCGTCATGCGAAGGATATGAACACTGTGTTATCCTTGATACTTCTGTTCCAGGCATTGTGCAGTACATATTTCCTCAGCCGCTTTTTGATAAGAAGTACTCTAACACTATTCCTGATAGAACCGATTGGAACTACGATATACCTGGTAATAAAAGTTACATAGACTTCTATGCGGACGGTTTCAAACTAGACGACCAGGTAGGCTGTGGAGTACTCTAAAGAACTTCGACTGGTCATATCAAAAATATTACCCGACCACTGCAGTGTGTATCAAGCGGAGATCCTTGCAATTATGAATGTGGGTATTTGCCATAAATATCTGCTCAGACAGCAAGGCAGCCATTAAACTTCTGGAGAACATACATCTGAATTCAAAAACTGACCTCGACTTTCGCAGATCCCTCAACGATATGGCTGAAAATCCAATATTCACCTATTCTGGGTGCCGGGCCACAGAGATATCCCAGGGAATGGTAGAGTAGAAGAGCTTGCAAGACTACGAATTGCCATACACATTCCTGGGCAACTGGAATCGATGAGTATGCCTCTGGCGACATGTAAGCTAAGTTTTGAGGATCAGGCCAGAAGGGCAACGAATGATAGGTGGTCCCAAAGGGGGGTATGGCACATTCCAAAATTATGTGGCCTGATCTAGACTTGCTGTCGGTGGCTAGAACAGACGTCTCATCCACTGCGTCCGTCATGGCAGATTACTGTCTGATCGGAAACATGCTGACAAACTGAAGGTTGCATTTAACGACTTATGCAGAAGCTGTGAAGGCGTCAAGGGAGAAGAGACTATAAAACATCTGCTTGGTGTGTGTCCCGCACTGGCAGTTAGATAAGAGTTTTACTTTAGGTTCTCATTTCATTGAGAGCCTGTCTGATTTAGCGGATGTGAACGTTCGCATGAACATACCACTAAGGAACAGGGGCCAACTTCTCACATATCAATGAGTGCAGTCCGAGTCAAGTTTAAGCTCAATGATAAGGGGCCTCCTTTTTATAGCCGAATCCAAACGGCGTGCCGTAGTGTGACACCTCCTTGGAGAGAAGTTTAACATGGCATAGTACCTCACAAATGTGGCCAGCATTAGAAGGGGAAAACCACCGCTGAAAGTTTTTTCTGATTGCCCGCCAGGATGCGCTACGGTGGCCTCCACGTTATCGCAAATTATTGGGCTTATTAAAGCGACCTGGATGGTACAACGGCGGGAAGTTGAAGGCATCTTCCTTCTTTTGTTCCTGTGGTATCACAATGGACGAAAACTTCTGAATCTATTGGCAGACTTCCACCTTACCTAAATTTGTATACCCTCCACCATTGGATAGGGGGTATATTCGTTTAGTCATTCCGTTTGTAATACATCGATATATCCATTTCAGACCCTACAAAGTATATGTATTGGGTTGCCCAAAAAGTAATTGCGGATTTTTTAAAAGGAAGTTAATGCATTTTTAATAAAACTTAGAATGAACTTTAATCAAATATACTTTTTTTACACTTTTTTTCTAAAGCAAGCTAAAAGTAGCAGCTGATAACTGACAGAAGAAAGAATGCAATTACAGAGTCACAAGCTGTGAAAAAATTTGTCAACGCCTACTATATGAAAAATCCGCAATTACTTTTTGGGCAACCCAATATGATACAATTACCACATAAACCACGCTCGACAACCCTGTCTATTAGCTGTACGTTTTCCCAATGCATGTGTTTTTGTGTAATCACAGACTTTATTTCTGTGACGATTACACCACTTCCGTGGTACACATGATTCTGTGCATCTTCAGGAAGTTGTATTGATGGCTTCGAACACTAAACAACGATAACGGCTCTCGCTATTGCTCCGTGTGCCCGTGTTCGAACCCCGGCCGGGTTCTGCCGAATTCTTCCATCTTCAAGTTATGTATCATGTGTACCACGGAAGTAATGTAATTGTCACAGAAAAAAAGTCTGTCATTACACAAAAACACATGCATTGAAAAAAACTTCAGCCTTGCTGCGCTAATGAGTTAGAGGACTTATTGAGCCCAGTTTCAAAACAAAAGCATGCTCTACACCGTGCTCTATAGTCGTTGGATATGAAGAGCACCTTAATCAATTTGACAAAGGTGTTGATGAAGATACATAGCATACCAGAAATCGCGATTCACTAACCACTCTAAGTGTTTTAATTAATAACACACACTTGCTCAAACTTTTATATGTTCTTTGCTATGCTATTCTTTAAATAGAATGCAAAGTAATGCAATGCAACGTAATCGAGGGTCTGGCGTAAAGAATTAAAAAGTTGTCTTTAAAAATATTTATTGAAATTTCTCTAAAAACTAAATTTTAGGAAAATGTTTGGGACAAGTAAGCATAATGAAAAGACTTTAAAAATGTTAAGGCAAAATGTGGTGTCGCAAAATGCATTGAGTGGGCCGAAAAAAATTTATTGAAATTTTGGCGTTATAAAAAAATTTCGAGGTTAGGTTGTCTTTAAAGAGTTTTTCGCTGCAATTTTGTCCTTAATTTTTATACCCTCCACCATAAGATGGGTGGTATACTAATTTCGTCATTCTGTTTGTAACTACTCGAAATATTCGTCTAAGACCCCATAAAGTATATATATTCTTGATCGTCGTGACATTTTATGTCATCTAGCCATGTCCGTCCATCCGTCTGTCCGTCCGTCCGTCCGTCCGTCCGTCTGTCTGTCGAAAGCACGCTAACTTCCGAAGGAGTAAAGCTAGCCGCTTGAAATTTTGCACAAATATTTCTTATTAGTGTAGGTCGGTTGGTATTGTAAATGGGCCATATCGGTCCATGTTTTGATATAGCTGCCATATAAACCGATCTTGGGTCTTGACTTCTTGAGCCTGTAGAGTGCGCAATTCTTATCCGATTGGAATGAAATTTTGCATGACGTGTTTTGTTATGATATACAACAACTGTATCAAGTATTGTTCAAATCGGTCCATAACCTGATATAGCTGCCATATAAACCGATCTTGGGTTTGGACTTCTTGAGCCTCTAGCGTGCGCAATTCTTATCCGATCAGAATGAAATTTTGCACGACGCGTTTTGTTATGATATACAACAACTGTATCAAGTTTGGATCAAATCGGTCCATAACCTGATATAGCTGCCATATAAACCGATCTCGGGTCTTGACTTCTTGAGCCTCTAGAGTGCGCAATTCTTATCCGATTGAAATGAAATTTTGCACGACGTGTTTTGTTATTATATCCAATAACTGTGCCAAGTATGGTTCAAATCGGTCCATAACCTGATATAGCTGCCATATAAACCGATCTTGGGTCTTGACTTCTTGAGCCTCTAGAGGGCGCAATTCTTATCCGATTGGAATGGAATTTCGCACGACGTGTTTTGTTATGATACCCAACAACTGTGCCAAGTATGGTTCAAATCGGTCCATAACCTGATATAGCTACCATATAAACCGATCTTGGGTCTTGACTTCTTGACCCTCTAGAGGGCACAATTCTTATCCGATTTGAATGAATTTTTGCACGAAGTATTTTGTTATGATATCCAACAACTGTTCCAAGTATGGTTCAAATCGGTTCATAACCTGATATAGCTGTCATATAAACAGATCTGGGGATTTGATTTCTTGAGCTTCTAGAGGGCGCAATTCCTATCCGATTTGGCTGAAATTTTGCATGACGTATTTTATTTTTACTTTCAACAACTGTGTCAAATAAGGTTCAAATCGGTTCATAACCTGATATAGCTGCCATATAAATCGATCTGGGATCTTGACTTCTTGACCCCTAGAGGTCGCAATTATTATCCGATATGCCTGAAATTTTGTACGATGGATCCTCTCATGACCATCAACAAACGTGTTTATTATGGTCTGAATCGGTCTATAGCCCGATACAGATCCCATATAAATCGTTCTCTCTATTTTACTTCGTGAGCCCCAATGGGCGCAATTCTTATACGAATTGGCTGAAATTTTACACAGGTCTCCAACATATAATTTAATTGTGGTCCGAACCGGACCATATTTTGTTTTTTTTTTTTTAATTTTGTCTTTAGCAAGAAGCAAATAAAAATATTGTCTTTAGAAAAATTTTAAAGTAATTTTCTCTTTAATTTCAAGGGGTTCCTCCAGCCCCTGCTGAAGGTTTGTCATTAGAGAATATTACGCTGAAATGTTTTCTTTAGAAAAATTTTATTAAAATTTGTTTTGAAAAAATTTCATTAAAATTTTGTTTTTACTAAGAATTTTGTTTCAATATTGCCCTTAAGAAAAATAATTTAAGACGGCACCAGCGAAATGTTTCCTTTGTAGAATATTATATGAAATTTTATCATCGTAAAAAATGTTACTTAAATTTAAATTTTCTTTAGGCATAATAATTTTGGTGGGGGGGCCTCAGCCCCGAGGGCCCCCTTTGACCTTTGTAGAATATTACAACTATACAATTTTATCATCTTAAAAAATGATACTTACATTTAAATTTTCTTTAGACAAAAGAGGGCCCCCTGGCCTGCCATAAAGTATATATATTTTGGATCGTCTCGACATTCTGAGTGGATCTAGCAATGTCCATCCGTCCGTCTGGGGAAATCACGATAGCAGTCGAACGCGTAAAGCTAGCCGCTTGAAATTTTGCACAGATACTTATAATTAATATAGGTCGTAGGGGATTGCAAATAGGCCATATCGCTTGAGATTTATATATAGCTCCCATATAAACCGATTCTCCCGCTTTGACTTCTTGAGCCCTAACACGCCGCAATTTTTGTCCGATTTAGCTGAAATTTTGCAGGTGGTGTTCTGTTATAACTTCCAACAACTGTGCCAAGTACGGTCGAAATGGGTCTATAACCTAATATACCTCCCATATAAACCGATCTCCAGATTTGACTTCTTGAGCCCCTGGAAGCCACAGTGTTTGTCCGATTTAGCTAAAATTTGGAATGTGATGTTCTGTTACGACTTCGAACAACTGTGCCTGTGTACGGTCCAAATTGGTTTATAACCTGATATAGCTCCCATATAAAACGATCACCCGATTTTACTTCTTGAAGCCGCAATTTTTGTCCGATTTTGCTAAAGTTTTGCACGTAGTGTTCCGTTCCGTGTTCCGTGTGTCAAATACGGTCTCAATCGGTCTATAACCTGATATAGCTCCTATATCAACTGATCTCCCGATTTGACTTCTTCAGTACTTGGATTTTGTCCGATTTGACTGAAATTTGGACATAGTGTTCTATTATGATTCCCAACAACTGTGCCAATGACGGTCCAAATAGGTCAAGAACATGATATAGCTCCCATACAAACCGATCGCCCGATTTGATTTCTTGGGCCCTTGCAAGCGGCAATTTTTATCCGACTTGGCTGAAATTTTGCATATAGAGTTCTGTTCTGACTCTTAACAATTGTGCCAAGTTCGGTCCATGTCGGTCTAGATCCCATATTCGAGATCCAAGATTCGGCCCGGCCGAACTTAGCTCGCTTTTACTTGTCTAATATTCTTAGTTTTTGGTTTAATATAAAAGAGAGACTCGAGATCTGGCATTTTTAAATATTTAGGTAATAAAGATGATCCGTCTTCCCTTCGGATATTAAAACGGATTTTCAACGGAGGGTCATTCTTTTAATTCTGTGAAAATTTTAGTATAATCGGTTAAGCGAGTTTTGAGCCTATATGTTGGATTGCCCAAAAAGTAATTGCGGATTTGTCATATAGTCGGCGTTTTTTCACAGCTTGTGACTCTGTAGTTGCATTCTTTCTTCTGTCAGTTATCAGCTGTTACTTTTAGCTTGCTTTAGAAAAAAAGTGTAAAAAAAGTATATTTGATTAAAGTTCATTCTAAGTTCTATTAAAAATGCATTTACTTTCTTTTAAAAAATCCGCAATTACTTTTTGGGCAACCCAATAGAACGAACAACGAGGCGTAATACTTTGACTTTTAAAGAAAGTTTCTTAGAAATTAAGAAACTTTGAACATTACATCAAAATTTGGTATTTTTCCGCAAGGAAATATCATTCAATTCATTCAAAACACACCCTGTATTTACATATATGTATCGGGCTGCCTCTTTCTCTCTTCTCATCTCTGGCACTTCTGCCTTCTGTCATCGTGCCCACCCTATTAAACTCTTTTAACACTTTCTTCGTAATGAAGCAAATTTTTTGTTAATTTGCAGCCAAAACCAACCCAAAAAAAAAAAGCGAAGAAGAAAGAAGCGAAAAGGAACTAGCAAAGATCACGAAATAAAGAGCTGAATGACAAGATCATGTATATGGAGGTTGGGGCTATGGCAATGCGTTGCGTTGTGTTGTTGTGTTGTAGCTGCCACCACCGATTAATTAGCAACTTTTGGGGCCGTGGTTACCTCAATGCTGTTTCAGAACTACGAACATCTCAACGACAGAATCTTAAGTAACGAGACGAGCGAATAACGATCGGGTGAGCTTGAGTGCGCAGGTGTGCGTAAAATGCCGGCCAAAATAATGCTGAGTATGCGTGCATGCATGCGTTGTGTGAGAGCTAAAGAGTAAGAAGTGAATGTGAGGTGGTGTGGTGTAGAGTGGTGTGGTGTAGAGCGGTGCGGTGTAGAGTGGTGTGGTGCGGTATGCTAAACTGGGTCAACGGTGTCGTTAAAATATTTTTCCGTAAATTAAATATTCACAAGGTAGGAACAACAGCAGCAGCAACAGAAACAACAACAACAACCTGGATAGCAGCAAAAACTGTTAAGCAAATAAAATCTCTGTGGCTGTTTTGTTTGTTTGTTTTTTTTTGTATTCTTTTGGGGTAATGACGATGACTATATGATGATGTGCTGTAGTGTTGGGGCTGTCTTGTGATTGTTTGCGTTACGTTGCGGCATGTTGGTTTGGCGGTTAAAATATTCCCTCTGGCCCCGCTTCTTTTCTTTCTCGATTGCCGCTGCCTTTGTTGCTGTGGTCATGTCTTTTGACCACTTAGCTCTTTTGATCACCTCCACTCTTCTACGCTGGCCATTGTTAGCGTGGTCGTGTCACATACGAAAGTGAATCAGAATTAAGGTTTGTTGTTTGTTTGGGTTGTCTTATGTCCCCCTTTTTTTTGATTCTTAAATTGGTATCCCATGGCTGTCTTACATTTGCGCTTGCGCATTGTTATGATTCTTAGTTGTTTTTGTTTTTTTTTTTTGCTTTCCTTATTGCGAAAGCATTATGGCAGCAGCAACAGCAACTAATGTAACAACAACCAAGAAATGAAACGAGAACAAAAGTGGGTTGTTTTGCGGTAGTTTAAAATGACTGTGGAAAAAACGCTACTCCAAAAGTGTTTGTCATGTTTAAAAGTAAAATTTCTTGGTTGGCTGATTTAGAAGATTTCGATTGTTTTCGATAACGATAGATTAGAGGGAGCTTAAATACGCAAAGGGAAAGTTTTTATTTTAGAGTCATTTGCATGTTGTTCTGATTATGTGTAGCTACAATAACATTTAAATATTCTCCTATCTACAATATGTGTTTCGAACCATACCATTGGGAAAAAGGGGGAGATAAGATTACATATTTCGAATCTTATATACCCTCCACCATGGACTAGTGGATAAGAATTGCTTTGCTATTGGAGCTAGGATATGAACCAATTCTATCCATATTTGGCACTTATGTTGAATGTCATAGGAGACGTTATTCAGCCAAATCAGACATGTACAGCGACCTCTAGAGGCTCAAAAAGTGTAATCGTGAGATCGGTTTATAAGGGATCTATATCAGGTTTTAGAGCGATTCAGACCATATTGGCCACGTATTTTGAAGGTCGTAGCAGACGTCGTTGTGCAACATTTTAGCCAAATCGATTAACACATCGCCCCTCTAGAGGCTCAAGAAATCGAATCGGGGGATCGGTTTATATATAGGAGCTATATCAGCTTTTAGACCGATTCAGGCCATACTTGGCACATTTTTTTTTTATTAATGTCGTAATAGAAGTCATTGTGTAAAATCTCAGAAAAGAAAGAATTGCGCCCTCTAGAGGCTCAAGAAGTCAAACCGGGAGATCGGTTTATATAGGTTTATATATATTTGGCACGTATGTTGAAGGTTGTTGTTGTTGTAGCCACATTTTCATGTGGAGGTGGCGATCCTCGTCAAGCTCCTCTTGGTGAGCAAGCTCGTTCCGGTCCAAAGAACCGATCACCGCAGAAACAGGGTTGCCATTGGTTATTTAAATGCGCCAATAACTCGCCTTGTCATATCGGGCGAGTATAATAGGCACTCAGTATTTGTGCAAGAGCCGCTCCCGCCCGACTTTCACTGAGACTCTCCGCTCGATACCACTGATTGTCCGCGACTACCGTTGAAGCTACTCCGTATGGATCATTCCACTATCCGCAACCTGTGAACGCGCCCGTTGGCTTGCATCTAAGCTTCTCGTGACAGCAATGAACACCACACAGATCGCACCTCAATGTGTGATGCTCACACTTATACCGTGTCGGGTATGGGTACTGTAGCTAAACAATTTATAAAAATTTAGAAATTTAATTTTTAAATTAAAATTTCTTCCCCAAAATTCACATTTCATGTTCAAAATTGCAATATTAACGGTTCTTTAGAGCAATCCCAAACGCCACATATTCACATACAAGCAAAAAAATGTGTTGCATATTTTAAGGCGCATTAGTAATAATGGACTATGGCACGTAAACATCAACTTGAATTATTTTTAGTGTCGGGGGGTTCCCATCGCCCAAAACACCACCCAACAGGACACTTTGACCGCTTTGCGCAATACGTGTATCAAATGAAAGGTATTTAAAAGTAGGTTACAAATCCGACATGAAAATGTATTCCTTGTTGTGTGAGGCATACTTGTGGATTATGGCAAAAAGGGGCTCAGATCTGATATCTATTTTATGGCCAAGTGTATAAATACTGACTATAGCAATATGTAGCCCAAATGTGGTTTTTGGGAGTACAGTATGAATCTGATATCCACTTTCGGGATAAAGGGTTTGGCTACTCCAATCCACCACCAAAACCAAGAGAATGAAGTAGATCTAACATCCAAACTTTAATGGGCGGACCCTTCCCTTACTCTATATTCAAAAAACGCCAGATCTCGAAGATGGTTGGGGCGATTTAAGCGAAACTAAGTTTGTTTATAATAACTCAAAAACAAAAATTTGGTATCATTATTTAAGATGGGATATCAAGGGGGCGCCGCGCCACTCCCCGAACCCGCAAATGGAAATTTAAACCAATAATGGCAACATGGGGCTCAAATGAACTGTATTTGAAACTAGGGCACAAATCTAATATATGGGCGTCCACCTCATCCCCAGAAATACCCCCACATCGGATATATTTACCGACCCCAGCAATATAAGGCTCAAGTGAAAGGTATTTGAAATTAGAGCACTAAAATGATATCCACATTGGGGCGAAATATCTGAAAGGCCGTACCAGCACCCCAAAACAGGACTTTTTTTCTGACTGTGTCAGTATAGGGCTGAGATAAAATGTGAGAGTGAAAGAAGGCGCAGCGGAGCAGGCCCTGTCCAGCTAGTACATAAGTACGACACTAACTTAGCTCGACACCCTATCTGCTAGCTTCTCTTTTTCCAACGCATATGTGATGTAGTGATAGTTTTGTTTATTTTGAGAAGATAAAAATCGACGTACTTTTGTACCACACAGAGAAATTGGTTTACCGATTTTAATTTCTTTTAAATTTAATATAATAAAAGTCATTGGCAGCAGGGACCAAATTAAAAATAAAAAAAAATTAAAAAACTTAAAAAAAAAATTAAAAAATTTAAAAAAAAATTAAAAAATTAAAAAAAAATTAAAAAATTAAAAAAAAAATAAAAAAAAATACCTGATCTTAATGTCTGATTCAAATGTTATCCTAAATAAAAATTTAAATGCATATCCACATTCACTTATTCCAATGCAAACGTTTATAGATTTCAGATCCCTGTCGAGCCAAGCTGTCGGCCATTTCATTGCCTTTAATGCCATTGTGAGCAGCTACATAATTCTGAAAGTAGAAGCCAAAAAATTAAAAAAAAGGTATTACCATAATCCCATCAACATTACCCATTTTACATCCACCTCCTTTCCGCTGAGTAATTCATCCAATTGTTTGAAATCGTCCACATTCTTAACAGGGTCACCGTTTCTTAATTTCCAGTTTTTGGCTTTCCAACCCTTCATCCAAAGCGTTACAGAATTTATAAGAAACTGGGAATCTGTGCAAATAACAATTTTTTTGATGCCCAATAATTTTGCCGTCTTTATGGCATAAATGGAAGCCTGAATTTCACCAACATTATTGGTGACTCTACCCTCTACAGGCTTTCCAATGTTACTGAATTGAGAATAAAAATAAACTATTGTCAAAAAAATGTTTTTAGTAAAATCGTGAATCCACTTACAGAGGATGTTCGTCTCCAAAATACACTCCATAACCAGCGCAGGCATTAGCTTGGCCATTATTAAAACAGGAACCATCAGTATAAGCTATAACATAGCCCTCGGCATCAATGTGAAACTCAAAGTTGCCTATGTGCTTTAAACCAGTCGATTGACAATCCGTCGATTCATATTTGGGTATTTTACTTGTCGAACTGCTGGCAATGGATTCCATCTTACGCTTTGGTGCCCTCATGGGTTCTGGCAATCCTTCAACTTCTGCCAAAGCCATTAACTAATAAAAAATGAAGTTAAGATAGTTTTAAAGGTCACTCTTTTGTATTCACTTTTGACTTACCAAATCATGATCGCTTATTTGGTTTTCATCATAAGTATCGCCATCACTGGGAGGCCAAAAATCTTCCACTGGCATTGTTATCGGTGCAGCCACTGGCGCCACTTTTTTCATGGGGTCCTCATACTTTTCGGCATATTTTGCAATATCCTCCCAACTGAGTCTATGTTTGTGGTGTTCATATATGAATGATTTGGCATCCTCCAATGAAGGGAATTTTTTATAGCGTGCTCCCCTGTATCCTTTTATTTTCTCCTCGCATTTTGACCTGTGTTTGTATGTAGGTATATAGCAAAATGTTGCAATAAACCCTAACTGGTTTTACCTACCACGTATCATATATGCCAATTTCTCGGCCAATTGCCACTGCATAATAGGACATAATTCGTCTTGGTATTTGATTTACGAAGGAGTTTGCAATATTCATTTACTTTTACGGCCACAAAACTAAAACTTTAATCTCCCTCAGCGGCCGGAACAAAAAAATGCCGAAACCAAAATGCAATGAAACCAGCTGTTCAACACAGTGGCAGTGGTTTAAACGAAGCGACATGTAGCAACACCATGTCGCATGTATCTTGATGGCAAAAATGTACAGTTTGCGAACTGTTATATTTGAAAGATATTTTTGTCATGGCAAACTTATTTTGGTGATAGAAATTGCGGCTTAGAGCACAATATGCACCTCTAGCTATATGTTCGATACCATAAGAAATGCGTTACCGAAAATTTCGATAGCTGCGTACCTGAGCCCAAATGAAATTTTCTTTGCATAACAGGGAGACATAATAGGCGTTGGAGAATTTTTTCTTGCAATTACGAATGAAAATGCAAGACATAATTACCAGGTAATGTACCGTAAAAAGCTGAGAACAATTTTTTCTCGCTAAGTGCAACCTGTCAACGAGCTTTGGTTGTGTGTGTCTATTATAGTTAGAACCATAAAACACATAAACAATAACATACTCAATTAGAGTTGGAATAAACACAGATTTTGACAGATAGTGCACTCAATATTTTGTTGTTGAACAACTGCCACTTCCTGTAAATGAATATATCTGGTGAAAATATATGCTTTCATAGGACCATGCAACGTGAAATTAAGTTATTCGCAAATAAAGGCGTTCGGCCTCACAAGCGTATATGCTAACCTCTGCGCCACGGTGGCCTCCAAAGGCAAAGACAAAGATCTTATCCGTGCGAAAACATAACAGCATGCTATCCAAGCAATACCTTCAGGGCTGTTACCGCAGGGATCAACCAAACCCTCATTTTGTGGACAGGTATCCACTACCCAGAATCCTTAAGTTGGATTTACATGTTGTACAGCGAGAGTTTCAGCGCTGCAAGAGAGAACCTCTAGATCCATGCAGACACAGATGCAACAACAAGAAACTCTCATCTGCAAGATTCTGATCCAGTAAGCCAATGCATGCCTCTACAGAATTCCTGAATGACAAGAGGATAAAGTGCCAGAAGGAAATTCAGACACGGAAAAAGGTGTTCACCCAATATCCTGCGTTTTCTTGCGACTGCGGGGAAGGTATACAAAAGGCGCTCGATCTTCTCCAAATCTTCTTCGTCGTCGCACATCCTGCAGAAGTCTGCATTTTCTCGCATCCAACGCGACGTCAAAGATTTGATATTTCAATGTTCAGTCAGGACCACTATCAGCTGTCCCAAATCATGTTTTTTCACCCCCAGGATACTATTATTCTTCGAAATCCATGCTGAAGCTCTACGAATGGAAATTCTCCTAAGAGGCTCGGAAGGAGTAATGCCTCAAGTGTCTTGGCTACTGGTGATAGAAGGTCTGTACGACTCCCCCAAAGTCGGGTCCACTCAGAAGCGGAATCACTCTGCCCATTTTCCAGACATCGGGAACTATAACAGTGTTCAAAGACAGGTAGAGGATAGTAGTAAGGTACTCAACTCCAGATAGATTCAGATTCTTCAGCATCAGAGCAGAGATTCCATCGGGGCCCAATGCCTTAGATGATATCGAACCACGGATGAAATTCGTAACTTCGCCCACGGTAAATTGTGATGGCTGTCTATCGGCTCGGAGGCCACGTATTCGACGAATGGCTGTCCTCTTAGCCCTGTCACTCTCGGGATTCACAATAAATTGACTGTCGAACAACCTGACGAATCTCTTCGACTGACTGAGGTCCTGTCATCCCGTCAACGGGGTGCTAGAGTGAGTGACTTAACAGTAGACCACAACTTGCCTAAACCGGTGCCTAAGTTACATTGCTCCAAGTTTTTCAGCCACAAATTCCACTTATACCCTGTTTATTTCCAGATTCAGCTCGTTGATTCTGGGATTAGTGGGGTCCATCACGCTCGTCTACGAGTACCACTGCGTGCGCAGGGAAATTGGGCCCCATTTAGGGTATTCGACCGGCTGGGATAAGGCGAGCGGCTGCTGCGTTTATGATGTCTCGGAATTTCCTCTCGGTAACTACAACATTCGATGAGATGTCAGTTCACTGAAGTCCAAGCCCAATCGGCCTTCTTCTGATTGATAAACGTCCGGCGCTCAGAGGTTATGAAGTCGGGTGGTCGGTCGATGGTGAGAATTATGGGGAGGTGGTCTGATACCAAGGAAATTACGGTTTGCCATGATACGTCACTTAGGAGAGGAGAGGAGGACGATACGTCAGGGGATGCAATGGCAATGTTTGGCGAGCTGCTACATCTCCTCATAATCTTAGTGGGGGCATCCTCATTCGCCGTGCAAAACGTGGAGGCTTCAACCTGCTCTGGCAAAGCTATGCCCCGCTGGTCGAAACCTAGGGGAGAATGAAATGAGATGCGCATTGAAGACTCCTAGAACCAGATGATTATAGCCAGATAGGAGCCCACTTATGTCGGGCTTGTAAGCCTGGCTACACAGCCACTGACCGGCGGTATATACACGTTGTATAGCGCTATTTCGGCAGTAACGGACCTGACTGCTATCCCCATGCATTCCACATAGGGTTCACTAGCGCCAGGCACAGCCTAGATGGGTCTATACTGTACCGAATGGTGTATCACGAAGGCCAATCCCCCACCTCCATTACTTAAACGGTCCTTACGTACAATTGCAAAAATGATACACTTCCCGGCACTGGCCTGGAAATATTCAGGGTGGGGTGCTGCTGTTGTGTATATTGTCCGACGATGCTTGTGACCCACTGCTGTTTATGTTCTCACACCACCTTGCAACATATTCAGTGTGACTATACGCCCGCAGTGATGTAAGGCCAGTTCAAGCTCGAAAATGTACCCACTCCATGCACCGGTTACACTTCACTGATATCGACCGATGATGGAAACGGTTCTGGCAAAATGAACTTAACCAGGGTCCGGGGTTATTTTCAATCTGGGCACGGACCAGAAGCGTGCAGATTGAACCAAGATTAATTAAGTCAGTTGGAATTCATGAGAGAAATCATTGCACAAAATGTTTGCCTAATCGGATGAAAATTGGCCCAATGTATCTTAAAGGTTGCATTCAGTGTTTAAGATGTCACAATAATCACAAATCATTCGGTGCAATCCACCATCTTGCCATCAAGCTGATCGTCGACCAACACACGCAAACAAATTATTGGGTTGCCCAAAAAGCAATTGCGGATTTTTTAAAATAAAGTAAATGCATTTTTAATAAAACTTAGAATGAACTTTAATCAAATATACTTTTTTTACACTTTTTTTCTAAAGCAAGCTAAAAGTAACAGCTGATAACTGACAGCTGATAACTGACAGAAGGAAGAATGCAATTACAGAGTCACAAGCTGTGAAAAAAATCTGTCAACGCCGACTAATGAAAAATCCGCAATTACTTTTTGGGCAACCCAATATAAAGAAAAACCGTGCAAAGAACTTGACAAAGCGCTCCATGGTGGAGGGTATAGAAGATTCAGCCGCACTTATAGAAGATTCTTTACCCAATTGTTAATTATTTTATCTTTATTCTTCCATATTTTCTGTGTTTATATATTAAGCTGAGATGACAAATTTCCTATTCTTTGAGTCTCTGCTTATGAGACACATTCGCCAAAGTCTCATTTTACATGACAATTAAATACTCAGTTCAAATGAAAAAATTCCCATCAAAGTTTACGTTTAATTAGGTGCTAAGCAATCTGAAATAAAAAAATAACTTATGACCACTATGTCTATGCCAATTTATGATGGAGTTCAGCTTGTGTGGCGTATTTTCCCATTGGTGCTTAAATAAACGTATACACTCAGAGAAATGGGAAAGTAGCCAGAACGGGCATAAGAGTGCAAAGTGTTGAATTGAGTCACAATTTAATGTGTCATTGACACACACCAACAACGAAAAATGGCGCGAACTTTGGGTTGCCCAAAAAGTAATTGCGGATTTTTCATATAGTCGGCGTTGACAAATTTTTTCACAGCTTGTGACTCTGTAATTACATTCTTTCTTCTGTCAGTTATCAGCTGTTACTTTTAGCTTGCTTTAGAAAAAAGTGTAAAAAAAGTATATTTGATTAAAGTTCATTCTAAGTTTTATTAAAAATGCATTTACTTTCTTTTAAAAAATCCGCAATTACTTTTTGGGCAACCCAATAGTAACATACTCAAGGGCCGAAAGGTTCTTGCATATGGTATATGACTGGGCTAAAACCAGAGGTCGCAATGTTAACCCTAAGAAGACTGAAATATGCCTGTTTCGAGGAAGACGAAGGTGGGCTAATTTAACTCACCACGTTTTCTCAATAAGACGATTTCGATATCTGACCAGGTTAAATACTTAGGTTTGATCTTGGATAGGAAACTGAATTGGAAGTGTCACATTCAGGAGCGTACTGAGAAGGCTCACAGATGTTGGGCACTATGTAGACAGGCCGTAGGCTCGAAATGGGGCCTGAGTCCGAGGATAGTCCACTTGCTCTACAGGAGCGTGATTAGACCAATACTTACTTACGCCTCAGTAGTTTGGTGGACTGCTATGGAGAACAAGTGCAACATAAGGACCATACAACAGGTTCAGAGAACATGTTGTCTTGGCATAGGCGGAGCGATGAGGACCACGCCCACTAAGGCATTGGAGACTATTCTGGATATCCGACCCATTGACATACAGATTAAGTGTGAGGCATCCACTGCGGTTATGATACTTAAGGCGATGGGAGAATGGATTGAGGATGGGAGCAACTCATACCATCGCGGTATAATCAAGACGGCAGGGAAAAGGTTTCCTATCGGATACCTGAGACGACACATGGTCGAGTGCAAGGCACTGCTGCCATCGGCCCAGTTTGAACTGACGGAATTTGCCATCTGAAAGATCATGTTACACGGGTGGATCAAAAGTAGAGAACAGATTGGGCCTGGGGGTCTACATTGAGGACCCAGGGACTGAGATCTGTTTTAGACTGCCTGACTATAATACGGTTCTGCAAGCGGAGATCCGGGCGATCACGGAATGCGTGAAGTGGTGTGGTGCTAACACGAGGACGTCGAATGTGAACATCTTTACCGACAGTAAAATTGCCATAAGGGCAATAACAACCAGGACGGTAAGGTCACGAACCGTCTTGCAGTGTAAGAAGGAGATTTACGCATTCTCTGAGGATGGCAAAATTCGCATCGTTTTGGTGCCGGGCCATAATGGTGTAAGGGGAAATGAAAGGACAGACGATTGGCGGTGAAGGCCAGAGGACTGCCGTCAATAAACTTGGTTAATCCGAAGTCTTTCGGGTCGACGCAGTTCGAGTTAAGGGCGTGGGCGACGAATGCGCATGCAACATTGTGGAACAGCGAAACGGTCGGTAGGACGGCAAAAATCCTATGGGGGGACCCAGATCGTGAGAAGACGAGGTTATTACTGAAAGGAAGTAAGAAGGAGGTCAGTATAGCTATTGGTATCATAACGGGACACATAGGACTATGAGCTCACTTATGCAAAATCGGTACGACAAGTGGTAGCATGTGTAGGGCATGCGGGCTATCGCGTCTAACAGATACCGGCACTCAGGTGGAGACACAATACCAGACATGAACCAACTTAGGGGAGTTGTATTGAAAACAATTAAGGATTTTGTAAGTAGCACGGAATTGCTAACTTAAAATTTTCTTTTTAGAGTTTACAATATAGATGTTAGAGCTCACAACAAGCCGATTACTGGCTAAGGTGTATGTTCATAGTGACGTGGGGCGGATTAATATCTGCACCATCTTTTCAAGCTAACCTAACCTAACCGATTTTCTCGCAATTTGGCAGGAAGGATTTTCTTATAACTCTCGGCATTACCGGTGAATTTCGGCATTACCGAAGAAATCGGTTCATGGTTATATATAGATCTCATATATAAATAGCTCTCTATATATAACTCTCTCTATATATATATGTATATATATATATAGGATTTTGTTTTGACTCGACATAAATGGTGAATTTCATTTAGATATAGCTCCCATAAATATGTACGTCCGATTTTGAGAAATATTGCAATTGAGTGCTCATTTGTTAACCGATTCTCTCGAAATTTGGCAGGAAGGATTTTCTTATGACTCTCGACATTTCTATTGAATTTCATACAAATCGGCTCAGATTTAAATATAGCTAACCCCGTTTGTTCTAAACAACTGTTATATCCCAGTGTATATAAATTTTAATATATCGCTTACAATACATCTGTCCAATGCCAATGTGCTTCTCCAAATTTATTCGTTTACCTTCTATCCACTCAACACCATAGACGATGGTATACAAGATTCAGGCCGTCCAAATTTAACGCACTTTTACTTCTTTTGCTTATAATGCATTGAGCTGCCTTGTTTTTTTTTTATTTATCTATTTTATTAAAATTAATAAAATTCCATTAATAAATATTCATTTGAAATTTAAATATTTATCTTATTAAGCAATCTTCGATAGTAGCTTTGTTTGTTTACATTTGATGTTCGTCCATCTCTGTGGCCATGCAAACAAAACTTGTTTTACATTTTCGCTCAATGTCTTAACAGGCACGCCAGTTGATTAACATTTATGCTCATACGCATTGTATGTATTTGTTTACAGAGGTAATGACAAATTGCCATGCAATGTAAAGTGCGGCAAGTAGGAATGTGATACAACACCATCTATCATTCCATCATGCCATATACACCATCATCGGTTTATATGGCAGCTATATCAGGTTATGTACCGATTTGCACCATACTAAGCACAGTTATTGGAAGTCATAACAAAACACCTCGTGAAAAATTTCAGCCAAATCGGATGAGAATTGCGCCATCCAGTGGCTCAAGAAGTCAAGATCCAAAATCGGTTTATATGACAGCTATACCAGGTTATAAACCGATTTGTATCATACTTAGCACAATTGTTGGAATACCAAAACACCACGTACCAAATATCAGCCAAATCGGATAAGAATTGCACCCTCTAAAAGCTGAAGAAGTCAAGACCCTAGATCGTTTTATAAGGCAGCTATATCAGGTTATCAACCGATTTAGACCATGCACGGTTGTTGGTAGTGATACCAAAACACCACGTGCAAAGTTTCAGTCAAATCGGACGAGAATTGCGCCCTCTAGAGGCTCAAGAAGTCAAGACCCAAGATCTTTTTATATGGGAGCTATATCAAAACATGGACCGATTTGGCCCATTTGCAATCCCAGCGGACCTACACTAATAAAAAATATTTGTTCAAAATTTCAGCTTTACTACTTCGAAAGTTAGCGTGCTTTCGACAGACAGACGGACGGACATGGCTAAATCGACTTAAAATGACATGACGATCAAGAATATATATACTTAATGGGGTCTTAGACGCGTATTTCGAAGTGTTACAAACAGAATGACGAAATTAGTATACCCCCATCTTGTGGTGGAGGGTATAAAAATATTTGCCTAACCAGATGATAATTGCGCCATCTATAGGCGCAATGAATCGTAAAAAATACATACAGTGTAGGATCGCCTAATTTTGTTAAATTTTGCAAAAAATCGAACTTTGCCGATAGTATCGATAGGAAAAATATCCATCAATATTCAGACAACAAATAAAAGAAAACAAATAAAATATCGATAGTTCCATCGATATTTTGCCAGGTCTACTTCAATATTTTAATCAATGTTGGTACCACAGGTAAATTTACTAAAAATTTTCCATAAAACAAGTTTGCAATGTTCAAGTTACTATACATGTGCTTTTAATTTCAATTAGCAAATTATTTTGACTAACGCGCTAATTTTTGAAGGCCATAGATTGTGAGTAACTCAGTTAAGTTATGGTTTTCAAAAGTGACTCAGATACCAAAACGCTGATGCTATAGTTCCCAGCAATACAAAGGACAAGAGTCTTACCTTAAAATGTATGACTTAACACAAAATGGCTTCCTGATTCAATTTTTGCCAGGTCGGTTGGAATTGTAAATGGGCCATATCGGTCCATGTTTTGATATACAATAGCTGTCATATAAACCGATCTTGGGACTAGACTTCTTGAAACTCTAGAGGGCACAATTTTAGTCCGATTTGACTGAAAATTTGCACGTGATGTTTTGGTATCACTTCCAACAACTGTGCCATATAAACCGATCTTAAATCTTGTCTTCTTGAGCCACTAAAGGACGCTATTCTTATCCGATTTGGCTGAAATTTTGCACGAGATGTTTTGTTATGATTTTCCACAACTGTGCCAAGTATGGGTGAAATCGGTTCATAACATGATATAGCTGCCATATAATCCGATCTGGACCCATAGCCTAATTTTAAAGCCCTATAAGAGGGCTTTAAAATTGGGGAAAGGAAAAAAAGAAAAAAAATAAAAGAGAAATCATTCTATTGTATCTCATCAAAGTGTCGAAGCAGTTTTTTTTCGCAAGGAGTTAGGAAGTAAATCAAATTTACGAGCTACTCTTATAGAAAACATCCCATTCATATGGGGTAGAACTCTTGCTATGAGCATTTGATTAACTCGAGTAGAGGGAGAAAATGAGATTTTGTAGAATATAATCAGATTTTAACAAAATCATTGAAGGAACAACCAAGAAAACTTTTAACAAACGGGCAAATATGATCCAATAACCTGCAAGAAAAAATGTAGCGTACTGCTCTAGTTAAAACAAGTTTAACCTTCAACATGTTACTTGCAGTGGTTCCAGAATATATTGTACCTCTAGGCAGTACAGGAGTTGTGGCATTATAAGAGCATGAACCAGTCGTTCCTTAATATATCGAGGTAATACCATGTCAGTGCTATAAAGCTGACGCCTGGAGCCAAGTGTTATTTTGGCGACATCATTATCAATGTGCAAATCGAATGACAATTTATCATCCAAAAGTATACCCAAGCACTGAATATTATGGACAAATCCTATTTCATCCCCATTATATACCAGCCTCACGTCTGGAGTATCACTCGTTCCGAAAAAGAGCCTTAGTCTTTGCCGCATACACAGACAGACGATTCGCAGGCATCCATGCAGCCAAGGAAGGCAAGGCCAAATCAATCTTCGATTGAAGAACGTTCAAAGAACGACGCGTACCTACAAACACTATCTGAACAGCGTCCGCATATGCATATGGTGTTCACCAATAAATAGGAGGGGACCGAGTACAGATCCCTGAGGAACTCCGCTTATAACCGGCAGCGTAGATGAAGTTATATCACCTATCTGAACAAATTGCTTTCTATCAACCAAATAGGAAAACAAAAGTTTACAACAGGACGAAGTAATCCACCCAATCGAAGGCCTTCTCCAAATCCAAGGTGAGCAAAATACAGATATTGTGACCTGCCACGCAATTTTGAATTTGGTCGGTAAGACCTAAAAGCAACATGGATGTCCCTCTATCCTTCCTGAAGCCGCATTGGCAATCATGTAAAAGCAATCAAAACATGTTCCACTACCTTCGAAAGCACCGGCAGTAATGCTATAGGTCTATATTCCGATACATTACCAGTGGTGCTCTTTTTCCTTATAGGATTAATCCTAGCAGTCTTTCAGCTGTTTGGAAATTTGGAGGTCATGGTTATGTTATTAACCAAAAAAAGAAGAAAATCGGAAATAAATGGGAAGATAATCTTAAAAAACTTTTTCGGGAACCCGTCACACCCAGCGACATTTGACTTAACAGACATAAAAGCATCAAATAATTCATCGGGAGTAATGCTGCTAAAAGAAAAGCCTTCATTAGCAGCGAAACGCAGAAATTCCGACACATCGTCTTGTACATCAGATTGGCTGTCTATACATGAACGATTCATCTCATTGAGTACCATGGGAGAGTTGCCAGTAATAACTGAGGAACTGGTCTTGAGAACTCCATTATCTCTAATGACTTTCCACAAATCCTTAGAAGTACTACAACTATGAATATTTAGCCTAAAATTCGGTACTATCAATATATTGGGTTGCCCAAAAAGTAATTGCGGATTTTTTAAAAGAAAGTAAATGCATTTTTAATATAACTTAGAATGAACTTTAATCAAATATACTATTTTTACACTTTTTTTCTAAAGCAAGCTAAAAGTAACAGCTGATTACTGACAGAAGAAAGAATGCAATTACAGAGTAACAAGCTGTGACAAAAATTTGTCAACGCCGACTATATGAAAAATCCGCAATTACTTTTTGGGCAACCCAATATATTCATTTACAGATAGTGGCAGTTGCCCAACAACAACTCTGATTTTGTGTATGCTACTAGTTGGCGCCATTTTTTGTTGTTTTGTTGTTTATGTGTGTAATGGTTCTTAACTATAATACACACACACAGTCAAAACTCGTTGACAGATAGTGCACTTCGCGAGATGGGTACTATGTTCATTTTTCACAGTTTAAAACACATGTTTTCGGCAATTACTTTTTAGGAACACTACAAAAATCTCAATGATAACATAATACGGTTATTAAAACATTTTCATATATTATTTCGCAGGGGTACTACGGTACTCCTCTAGTGGAAAAAGTATTGAAAAAGTACCGACTTTTCCATCCCTGCTACCCACTAGAGAAGTGCGCGTTAGTGATTCTCGCACTCACGCTCACGAGAAAAAAATTTACTTACACACGCACGACTTTTTATGACGACTCACATTTACGCACGCTCACGCGACCAAAATTTTACTCACGTACGTCTTACGAAACACTCACGACACACGAGAAAATCACACACGAGCCTAGTACTGACTTCGAACAACTGTCAAAACGCACAATAAAAAAATGGTGACGAAGATAATACGAACACAACGGAAATCGAATCAAAAAGTGATTATGAGTCGATCGGTATACTCATCAAAGGGTCTATCTCTCTTTTATCCGATTTGGCTGAAATTTTGCATATAGTGTTCGTTATGACTTTTAAACAACTGCGCCAAGTGCGGTCTATAACTAGATATAGATCCCATATTTTAGCAGAATCCATGGTGGTGGGTTCCCAACTTACCACGATTTTACTTGTTAACACTTCCTCAACGCATTCCAGTATGAAGCATATGGGCATAACATTCAGATAGATCAAATTCAACTCTTTTTTACTTAGTTTATTGGGTTGCCCAAAAAGTAATTGCTGATTTTTTAAAAGAAAGTAAATGCATTTTTAATAAAACTTAGAATGAACTTTAATCAAATATACTTTTTTCACACTTTTTTTCTAAAGCAAGCTAAAAATAACAGCTGATAACTGACAGAAGAAAGAATGCAATTACAGAGTCACAAGCCGTTGAAAAAATTTGTCAACGCCGACTATATGAAAAATCCGCAATTACTTTTTGGGCAACCCAATATAATACTTTAAACTATGATATGAGTTTTTAAACTATATTTTTACTAAATTTTTTTGTTAAATGTTATTGTCTCTCTTTTTCACCAACTTTTCTCAGTTTGCCTCCTCCTCTGTTTATTTCATAAAGTCATTAACTCAGACTTGTACCATTATCAAAATTACTGAGGCAAATGTAAGTTTGCATGAGTCCAGCATGTTGATTAGTTGTGTACGACGGCTAAATGGCTCAGTGCATTTAAACATGAATAGTTTGCTTCAGTTGTTTGGCGATGGTTCAACCGATTGGTGGTCCCCACCGCAATCATACAATTTACGAATTTTAAATACTACGATAGACGATAGTACACGAGTACATGTTTACATCATTATTGTTTACTTTTATACCACCAGAAGAAGTCACTTAATCGATATTGTACCACTCAAATACACGTTGGCCTTGCCATTAGTCAGCCGGTCGGTTAGGTGTTCGGTCAAGTGTTGCGCAAAGAAGGCAGGGCACATCATACGCTCATCTCTGCTCATGGTTTAGTGAAAGAAAAAAATAATAATAATAAAAAATATTAACAAAAAGCAAAATGGAGCTGTCTAAGGAAAAATTAATTTCAAGAGAAAAACATAAAGTTGAACTAACTTCGGGTAAGCACATCAAAAAAAAAAAAAAATACCGGGAAGTATATGTGTGGGGGTGGCAATCAAAATGCCGTAACTTTTATGCCAAGATAGCAAAGTAACAAAAAAAGTGCAAAAATAAAAATACCAAACAATTACGAAAGCAATGGCAGCAACAACAACAACAACAGCTACTATTTACAGTGCCCATGCAATGGGAATGTGTGAAACTTTCTCTTTGGCATTAAAGCAAGACAATGTAAATTAACATCAGTACTGTGTACAGAGCACGCAGAGTGTCTACATTGAATCGATACTCTGTGCACATGCAATAAATGTTACACTCAGATAAAAATATGAAAAAAAAATAAAATTGCATAAAATAAAATGTTGATATATGGGAGATGAAAATACTAATACCAACTGCATTTTTGCAGTAGGCTAAGTCTTCAAGATGGGGCCCGAAGAGCAACGAATGGCACATGGTCACAAAGTATGGGTTGTGAACGCTCCAAAATTGTGTGCCCAATATTGACCGCTTTGCTGTTCTTGGTCAGCCATAGTGTCTGTCCATCATGACAGGTCACGGCCTTCTCAGAAAACATGCCGATAGACTGAAGGTTGCAAGTAGCGACATCTGCAGAGATGTAAAGACGTGGAGTATGAGGAGACTTTAGAACGATTTTCAAGGCCATGGATCCCTTTCGGATCCACATTATTAAATTACACTGCTTTCAAATAAAGACAGTGGACGACTCTCTAAACACTTGTCTCTAACCTTGAATATCATATTTGTACTCTATCCCTCTAATAAACGCTAAAAAATAATTCGTTTGACATAAAGGAAATTTTTGCCAAGTAAACTTCTTTTCTGAAAAACGTTGGACTTTGTTTACGATAAAAGTATCTTTTTTTCGCGATAATTTCTTGCAAAAATATGTGACAAATATAAAGTTTTTTTTAACCCTGACATAAACTTTCATTCTTATTTTTCTTTATTTAAAAAAATAATTTAATGCCAAACGCAAGACGTATTTAATAAGGTGGCCGCATCGGCGAATTTATACAACAAAGCATCTTTTTTGGGAATTTGATATGTCAAAATTTGTAGACAGGGCGAAGAAAATTTGATTCGGCCTGACATTTTAAACTACCTGACATAAACATTCATTCTTAATATATAGAACATATTATTCGGGGTTTCCACTAGTTTTTCTTTATTTAAAAAAATAATTTAATGCCAAACGCAAGACGTATTTAATAAGGTGCCCGCATCGGAATTTATACAACAAAGCATCTTTTTTGGGAATTTGATATGGCAAAATTTGTTAACAGGGCGAAGAAAATTTGATTCGTCCTGACATTTAAAACTATCGCCAAATTTGTTTCGACCAATGTTCAAAATACCAATAAGCTCCAGAGGCTTTACCCACAAAAGTGGCTGGAACATGGAGGTCCGATTTGTGTGGTGTTCGGTGCTGTCACGAGCAGCGTCCACAGGTTGCGGTTAGTGAAATGCTCCAAACGGAGTAGCTGCAACGGCAATCGCGGACAATCAGCAGTATCGGGCGGAGAGTCTCATTGAGAGTCCAGGCGGTACCGACTCTTGCACAATTATTGAGTGCCTATGATGCTCGATGTGACAAGGCAGGTTATTGGCGTGTTCAAGTAACCAATGGCCACCCTGTTCCCGCGGCGATCGGTACTTTGGACCGGAACGAGCTTGCTCATCTACGGGAGCCTGACGAGGATCGCCACCGTCACATGAAAATGTGGCTACAACAACAACCCACAAAACCACCAAGATGGCAGGTTTAAATAGTTTTCATAAAGTCATTGTAGCCGTAGATAGCTACCAAGTGAATGCTAACAAATGGCTCAAATAGGAAGATTGTGATTAGAGCTCAATCACCACAAGGAAGGGTTGTGTACCCCGTTTTGGCTCTTGGATATCTGTCGGATTTTCAGGTCATTTGAAAATGGCAGTTCAAGTTTGTTGGCTACGAGGATGAAGTTGTCATCATGGTGTGTGGCCGTTCAGAGTGCATATAGTATGCTGCCTAGGACTACCGAAAATACCCAGAAATCGGACATACATATTTATGGGTCAAGGCAATATAGGACTCAAGGCAGTCTAACAATAGGTGCTCAACCGTCTATGACTCCTCCTCATCCCCACAAATCAAGCTCAAGTCCGCCATGTGACCAGCGTAAGGTCAAAGACCAGACATTGCAATGGCCTTGCAGTATATTCAGTAATGAGAGCGGCAGCTCCATCATATCTAGGAGAGGTCCCCTGAACACTTGGCCTCATAGAAACTTTTTCCCGAATATTGATATAAGATTCGTGGTGTACTTCCAAAGACCTTTCGTTTGAGCCCCATATTGCTATGCTCGTAAATTTGTGATGTTTTTGGTAGGGCCCCCCCCTCCCCCCCCAACACTTGGTCACACATTTTGATATCAGATTCGTATTCTACTCGTAAATACCTTTCAGTTGAATCCCATATTGCCCTGGTCGGTAAATATGTCCGATTTAGAGGTGTTTTATGGGTTGGGTCCCAAATTTTTGTTTTTAGGTAACTATAAGAGAGCACACAAAATTTCTCTTAAACCGCACCACCTATCTCCAAAATCTGGAGTTTCTGAAAATAAGGGTAAGGGGTCCGCCCCCTTCGATTATCAAAAAATGTAGTACCCTATTTTCACCACGGGATAATTATGCACCATCTGTGAAAATTTCATGAAAATCGGTTCAGCCGTTTTTGAGTCTATAAGGAACACACAAACAAACAAACACAAATTCAATTTTATACATAAGATAGGGTCTAATTCAATGCATAATCTGAAATAGCTTTCATGTAAATCGGTCTCTCGATCTTCCTTGTTCGCTTCCTAGAAGTATGTACAGTAAAATATCCCTTTGAACAAAATTTATTTTGCAAAAATTTTAAGCAGAATCCATTGTGGTGGGTTCCCAAGATTCGGCCCGTCCGAAATTGGCATGTTTTTACTTGTTTGGGCTCAATTTCAATTCTAATAGATCCTGATCGTCAACTTACAAAGGGACTCAAACAAAAAATCATCAAGTGCCTAATTTTGGAGAAAAAATCGTCAAAATGCCGTAAAATCGTCACGTCTGACAGCCCTGCTAATATCCGCCTGACTCTGTGTTTATGGAGCTACATATGTATAGTCAAATCTGCTTAATTGAATCCTTTTTAATTGACAAAATCGGTTAATAGAAAAAAATCACTTAACTATATGATTATAAGGAACACATTTCATTTCGCATAATTGAAAGCCCGGTTAATTGAAATGCAAATTTATTTTTGTGTTTGGTCAATGTTGCGTTAACTAATTACACCAGTTTCTAACTAGCTTAACAGTATATATTTCTCTTAATTTTTTCAAATTCAAGTTGTGCTAATAGAATTTTTTTTAATTCTACAAATTTCGGTTAATTGAAACGTATTCCAATTATCCGTACTTCGCATAATTGAAAACATCGGATAATTGCAAAAATTTCATGTATTTTGCTGTTTTTAATGAAGCGGATTCGACTGTATATTGAAAAGAAGACGTATGTGTACATTATTTGGTATTGATGTAGGTGGGAATATAACCTGTAAATGCAAATTTACCCACAAACATTATCTTAAAGTGACGTCTCGCATATCAAAGAGTGCTGTCCAATTCAAGTTTAATCACAATGATAAGGGACCTTCTTTGTATAGCCGAGTTTGAACGGAGTACCGCTTAGCATTTCTTTGTAAAGAAGTTTTACATGGCCGAATAACAAACGTATTCCATTTTTCGTATTCAAAAATTCTGTAGCCAGACACGTTAAAAAACATTTTTGCGTTACTAAAATGTTATGTTTTTCACAATTATTGGAATACAAAACCAACCCTAAGCCTTGGCTCAGAAAAATTATATATTTTCTATAACAATAGATTTCATTATTTATATAATATATGGATTTATTGAAATATTGTATGTATACATCATGGTCGGTCCCCAAACAACCCTTCTCCCCCAAATCTATTCGCAATAAAAATAAAATTCTTCATCTATTGTAGGTACTATATATGGTGCTGATGACGATGATAGTAATTCACCAGCGGATAGTACATGCTCCAATGAATCTAAATTCGCGGCAGAACACCCCGAAGCGGAGGCATATTTACAGCATTTATTGAATGATGGCTGCAATGAGGGGGACAGTGGTTACGACATGGAATTGCCGCCATGGTATGATGATAAATTATTTAAACAGTAAGTATTTGTTGTGTTAGATGATGAGTTAACTCATGTATGCTACATACATATGTATGAAGGTATGAACAATATGCCAGCAAAATAAATTACACGCAAAAAAATAATTCGTTTCACATAAAAGAAAATTTCGTCCAGTAAACTTCTTTTCTGAAAACGTTGAATTTTGTTTACAATAAAAGTACATGTTCTTTTGCGATAAATTCTTGCAAGAATTTGTGACAAATGTAGTTTGGTATATCAAATCTTATTCGGGGTTTCGACTAGTTTTTCTTTACTTATAAATTAATTTAACGTCATGCTTATGTATACGTACATTATTATACCCTACACCACAATTGTGGTACAGGGTATTATAACTTAGTGCATTTGTTTGTAACACCCAGAAGGAAGAGAAATAGAGCCATTGATAAGTATACCGATCGATTCAGAATCACTTTCTAATTCGATTTAGCTATGTCCGTCTGTCTATCCGTCTGTCCATGTTAAATTGTGTACAAACTACAGTTCGCAATTTCCATCCGATCGTCTTCAAATTTGGTACGGTCATGTTTTTCGGCCTAGAGACGAAGGCTATTGAAATTTGGATATAGCTCCCATATATATGTATGTTCGTTCGATTTGCAGTAATAATAATAAAATGGTTATTTGTTAACCAATTCTCTTGAAATTTGGCAGTAAGAATTTTCTTATGACTCTCGATATTACTGATAAATTTCATATAAATCGGTTCTGATTCAGAAATAGCAGTCATATATGTATATCGCCCGATTTTCACTTCTAGAGGCACTGCAAGCGTATTTATTGACCAATCTAGCCAAAATTTTGCACAACGCTTTCCTCAACGACTACCACAATAGTAATAAGGTTACTCGAAATATATATATAATATAACACCTATGAGTATTGATCTGCTCCTAGGTGTTATATTATTTTATATCGGTATAAAACTGTATTTCGGTTAAGATTTGGATATAACTCCCATATGAAATGGTTCTTTGATTTGACTTCTTGAGTCCCTATAAGACGCAATTATTATCCGATTCAGCTGAAATTTTACACGTTTTGCTATGTTACGACATCTAACAATCGTGCCAAGCATGGTCCAAATCGGTCTATAACTTAAAAGTCAAAAATGGCGTATGGAACACACAATTCCTATTCCATGAAAGAGTTTAAAATTACCATGTTCAATGCCTCTCTACATTATTTCCCAAGATGTTGCAATAGAACAAACTTTGTCACTTTGGAAGTGCTGAAATGGTGATCTTTTAGAATAATTTTCCCACCGAAAAAAATGAAACGTTTAAGGCATCTTACGAGAAATAAAATACTTTAATTACGAATCTTTCCTTTATGTAACGTTTCGCCTCAACATATCAAACGTTAGCCATAAACGTAGTATAATTGAATGTAACAAACTTTGTTTATTGTAAAGCCTTTAGAAACTTCGCCTACTTTAAAAGTACCTTTATTTTGTTGTAAAACCAAAAACCCTTTAATGACAAAAGTATTTCGATAGCCGCAAATGAATATTCGTTTACCGGACCAATAGTTATTCTCCTGTGCCTCTTCAACTACAGAGTGGGTTCGGTGACTATTTAAATGTATACACCAATGGTGGATAAAAACTGAAGGGCGGATGGTAAACTCGGAAATTGACATTTTCAAAGTTTTGCCATAAGTTCGTCCAATGGCAGAAATCATTATAGGAACATGGAAGGCTTTTATTATTATTGCGTATCGTAACATCGAAATAAATCCAAATATAATCTGGAAGAGTTTAAATTACCAACTTGGCAGGATTCACTGAATAAGGTTGAGTCAAGCGATCAGCCCACATGAATTTTTTTTTTTTAATTTTGGCAGTACTTGGCATTGAGGATGTCAACTTGTTCTCTTTTCACGTTCATTCTTTGTTTACGTTTTTTCCTATTTGATGAAATTTTCATTTCCGCATGATCATTTGTAATCGGTTAACAAATGATCACATTATTATTGCAATATTAGTCCAAATTGGACGAACTCATGTATGGGAGCTATATCCAAATCTGAACCGATTTTTTTCTAATTTCAATAGGTTTCGTCTCTAGACCGAAATACATGTCTGTACCAAATTTTAAGTCAATCGGACGAAAATTGCGATGTGTACTTTGTATTAACATGGACAGGCGGTCTGACAGACAGACGGACATAGCTAAATCGAAGCAGAAAGTAATTCTGAGTTGCTCGGTATAATTATCAATGGGTCTATCTCTCTTCCTCAGAGTGTATTACTAACAAATGCACAATGCTGTAATACCTTGTACTTCTTTTTACTGCATATCGGTTGCTATTGTAAATGGCCAAATCGGTCCATGCTTTAGTATAGCTGCCATATAAACCGATCTTGATTTCATGAGCTTCTAATGAACGCAACTCTTATCTCATTTGGCTGAAATTTTGCACGTAGCGTTTTGTTATGATTTCCAACAATTGTGCTAGGTATGGTTCAAATTGGTTCAAAATTTGATATAGCTGCCATATAAACCGATGTCGCGTCTTGGCTTCTTGAGCCTTTACAGTGCGCAATTCTCATCCTGAAACTTTGCGCGATGTGTTTTGTTATGACTTCCCACAACTGTGCCAAGTATGGTCTAAATCGGTACATATCCTGATATAGCTGCCATATAAGCCGATTTGGGATCTTGACTTCTTAAGCCTCTAGAGTGCGCCATTATTATCCAATTTATCTGAAATTTTGCATGAAGTATTTTATTTTGTCTTCCAACAACTTTGCCATAATATTGGGTTGCCCAAAAAGTAATTCCGGATTTTTTAAAAGAAAGTAAATGCATTTTTAATAAAACTTAGAATGAATTTTAATCAAATATACTTTTTTTACACTTTTTTTCTAAAGCAAGCTAAAAGTAACAGCTGATAACTGACAGAAGAAAGAAAGCAATTGCAGAGTCACAAGCTGTGAAAAAATTTGTCAACGCCGACTATATGAAAAATTCGCAATTACTTTTTGGGCAACCCAATAGGTTTATAGCCGATCTCCAGATTCTTATCCGATTTGGCTGGAATGGTTGCTCAATGACTTCCACTATGGTTCCCAACATTCAAACTAACTATGGCCTGAATCGGTCCATAACCTGAAATAACTTGAAATAACTTTATTAGCATGGCAAATTGTATCCGTTATCCTTTGTTTGCCTATAAAGAGATACCGGCAAAGAACTTTACCAATGCAATCCATGGAACTTTTACTTGTTTTCCTCTTCTTACCTTTTATTTAACACCGACGTTCCTGATCGGTTTAATGTGCGTTTTGAAGGAGGGGGTTCCTCAGACACTTTGTCCCATAAATTATTATCAGATTGGTGCTCCACTCCTAAAGCCTTCAAGCAATCGGACAAATATTGGGACTTAAGAAGACGAATCGAGGGGTCGGTTTTTGTGGTGTTCAACCATAAATTTGTGCTTACCGTATTGCAGAGGTTAGCATGTCCGCCTGTAACGCTGAATGCCTGGGTTCGAATCCTGTCGATAACTTCAGAGATTTGTGAGGTATTATGCCATGCATATAGGCCATGTATAATTTTCCTCCAAGAGGTGTCGCACTCCAGCATGCCGTTCGGACTCGGTTATAAAAAAAGAGGTCCCTTATCATTCAGCTTAAACTTGGATTGGACAGCTCTCATTGATATATGAGAATTTTGTCCTGTTCCTGAATGGAATGTCCGTGGGCCAGTTTGCAGCTCTATAAATTATGATTTGATCTGCCGCTGGTACCTCTGAGCCTCTAGTGGGCGCAGTTCTATTCCGATTTGGCTGAAACTTTGCATTATGATTTGTCGCATGGCCTCCAACAGCAATAACAAAAATATCTTGAAAACTTCCATAACCTGATAAAGCTCTTATATAAATAGTTTCTCCCGATTTTAGTTCTTGAGCCTCTAGAGGGTGCAATTCTTAAAGGATTTGACTGACATTTTGGAGGATGACTTCTGCTATAACCTCTGACTTCGATTTTGCACTTTGAGCTTCTAGAGGAGGCAATTCTTATCGGATTCGACTGGGAGTTTGCAGGATAATTTCTGCTAGAGCCTCTAACATCGATATCAATCATGAACTGAACCAGCCTATAACCTGATATAGCTCCTATATGACCCGATCTATTGATTTCTTTTCCAAATACACCAAAAAAAAATTATGACTTCCATTATCCTTTTCAAGTTTCAGCCTATAAAGAGTAGCCACGCAAAGATTTGGACAAATACCATCCATGGTAGAGGGTGTAGGAGTGTAAGATTCGGCCCGGCCAAACTTAACTCACTTTTCATTTACGCCGTGCAGCCCTGACTTTTTTTACAATTGAGACGAGCTCAATGATCGGAGATTTTTCTTTGTTGTTGCAATTTATTTACTTTCTTAATGCTTTGCTTGACATTTAACATCTCCCTATTGTTTTCTTTCTTGCAGAGGTCAAAGCTTTATGCAGAAATATCGTTTTGTCATACAAAGCGGTATGCTATCTGGTCTCGTTGCTGTTCTGGCCATCCCCTCGATATTGAAGATTCTTATCTGCACGCGACAATCATCGACGCCCACAACGGCTTACAAACGATACGTACGTACCATGCAGCACACAAATGCTTGGTACAAATATTCGGCGACAGATAAAAATTCCAAATTTTGGACTAGTTTGCGAGCGGTACGCAAAGCTCATAGCCGTTCGAGTAGAGCATGTGCCAAACTGGCAGCAGGACAGATTACCCAAAAGGACCTAGCACTGACGCAGTTTGGTTTCATTGGATTTCTCAGTTTGGGTGCTCATCGCATACAGCTGTACGACGAGCAATTCCTGGAGGCCACCTCACATATGTGGCGAGTTTTGGGCTATCTGCTAGGCATCAAAGATGAGTATAACATATGTGGTCGAAATTGGGCCGAGTCCAAGTTGCGTCTGGACATAGTCATGCGTAAAGTTTACGAACCAGCTTTGGAGAATACTACGACGGAGTTCTATGATATGGCTAAGGCTTTATTGGATGGCTTGTGGCATATTAATACCACCCTAACGGTTGGCTCCTTCATCTTTTTCACCAAACGTTTGTGCTATGTGCGTGGTTATGAATATTTCGATTTTGATGACAGACCTGGCAGACAGCGCGATCCTGAGCAGCGCTTGTATTACAAGGATATGAGTTGGATTGATCGCTTTATTGTTTTCTATGGCCTCCTAATGGTTACCTATTTGCACAAATATGATATTTTTCGTTGGTATTTGAACTTCCGCACCTGGTTAAATGAGCAACTAATAGAATATTTCCCTTACGTCGCCATTTTGAAATTTGGACCCAAGTGGGCGTTTGTGCGCATCTTCAATGGCCGAGGTGGAGAAAACGAGTTTGAATATCATTTGAAGGAGGAATAACTTGCACAAGTGTGTAAGACTAATCAATCCCATGGCAGCCGATTGTACGTACCGGACTGACCCGATGGAATCCTTCATCGGCAAGGGCTCTCGCCTCCGTGTACAACACACTGCTACAACAACAACTATTTTCTAATGTTATTGTCTATATTTTAAATTATTATTATTTATATTATTTGTAAATAAAATATACAAAATTTTATAAAAATTTAATCTTGAGCTTTTAAATCGGATTTCGGAGAATCACGACAAGAGTGCATTGATGAACTCAAAATCTTTATATTGCAATAAGGCATCATCCTACAGCACCGTAAAAACTGATTTAATGAATTCAGTCGTGGCCAAAACTCGCTTAAAGTCGAATTCCGTGAAGGTCGTTCAAAAAAGGCCGTTATACCAGAAAACATTGACGACGTGCTAGAGCTTTGTGTAACATAATGTGGGATAAGTCCTGTCGTGTTGGCCTAATCCTGCAGGGCTCTTAACCCCGGGTGAATATAATGCGTCCACCAACGCCAGCCTACACATAGCCTAGGCTATGAGTATGGCATGGCATGGGTACCAATTCGAGTTCACATTTTCAGAACTGTTCTCCACCTTGGTTAGGTGCGGAGCACTATCTAAAACTCCTTCTGATCTATGCGCCACGGCACCCAGTTGCAATGCAACTCAACATCGAGCTTGTGCTCTACCCGCGATTTGGGTTCAAACCACAGCCACCACGTTACTCCCCACTAGGGCCTCACCATAGTCGGGATGGGATCGAAATCCCAGGGGCTCCCGACTCCCGTGGTACCAGATTAAAGACTCCGCATAACGTGAGATAGAGGCATCCCTGGGTATTTTTCAACCAGCATACATTCGATATTCCATGAGCACCTTGTCCTTTGTTTGTTCTGGTTGGTCGTCGCACAATTTAACTATCGCCCCAAAAAAGGTTCGTGAGAAAAAATTTTGAAAAATACGATCGCGGTGCTTCGAAGTACTTTTATAAGGACGTCACAGGCGCCGAATCGTAGATCTATCCGTATGAGCCCGAAAAAACCAACAATTAACTTTGTAGGTCTTCGAAGTTCAACGAAAATTGTTCGTGAAGAAAGCTCTTCGAAGCAAATGGTCACCAGTTTCTACAACAAAAATGGTCATGCGGTGACGGTTCCGCTTGAGCAACGTAGGACGGCCAATTCTAAGCGGTACATCATAACTTGATTATTTGAAGTCTTGGGAGAAATTCGAAAAACGAACAAGAAAAAATAAGTCATTGTTCACCGAGACAATGCGCGCATTCACACATCGGGACAAAACAGCGCCTAGTTGACCGGCCAAAACGCCGAATTGATGGGTATCCGCCATGCAGCCCTGACTTGGCACCCAACGTCCGATTTTTATTTCCACACATTAAGATACAAATGTGTGGTCCATGATTTTGGGGGTCAGAAAATGAAAGGCAGAATCAGAAGAATGCGTTGAGCTTTGTTTTTGAGCGTCGCGTTGCAAAAATGCAACTCTGCACACAGATCCTACTCTCTCTCTCTCTCTCTCACTTACGTCGGACTCCGTTGTTACTTCGAATGGACCATGGGTTGCGGCGATTATCCATATCATTGTCGTTGTGTCTGCTTCCAAACCTCCACATTTATACTCTACGCGATTACGCCCTCGTAGTTCCCATCAGACTTACTCAGACGTATACATCCATCGTCAGGATGGGAAAATACTTCGCGAATATTACAAGTACGTCTCTCGTCTTGTGCAGGACTCCGTTGTTATCAACGCTACCGGTAAAAAACCCACATTGTGGTTTCCCGGAGGATTAACTTCACCTCGGAGCCGCTTTCACATAACTTCGAATGGTCCATGGCCCTGCGACAATCCATATCATTTTCGTCGATCTGCGTTCATACCTCCGCATTTATACTATACCATCAGACTCACTCAGACGTTTACGTCCATCTTCAGGACGTTGTTATCAACGCCACCACTACTACACCACGGAAGCGCTTTCACATAACTTCGAATGGACCATGAGTTCCGGCGACTATTCATATCTTTTTAGTTATGTCTGCGTCCAAACCTCCGCATTTATACTCTACGCCGCTACGATCAAGTTCATTTTCTTCCTGCGCAATACTTGTTCAGCGTATCTCATCACCGCCTCCCAGTTCTTCTCGTTCTCCAACATCCTCTGGACTATTTTCCCTGACGAAATGACGCCAATCGCTGTTTCCAATTCCCCACGTCTTTTGACCCAGCGTTCGCATAGAAAGAATGCATGTTCCATTTTACCTTGAAACTTCTAACTCCTCATAAATTCACTTGCTAAAAGAGCTTTGGCCCATTCTATCTATGCAACCATGGCCTGTCAACATCTAAACTACAATGCATTTTCCCATCAACATTCCATTAAGGAACAGGGCATACTTTTCTCATATCAATGAGTACAGTCCGATTAGCGTTTAAGCTCAATGAGAAAAGGCCACCTTTCTTATGCCGAGTCCGAACGGCGTGCCGCATAGCAACACCTCTTTGGGAAGAAATGTTAACAAGGAATAGTCCCTCATAAATGTAGCCAGCATTCGTAAGGGGATAAACGCTGAATATTTTTCTGGTATTCACGCCGAGATTTGAACTCAGGAGTTCGGCATCAAAGGCGGAAATGCTAGCCTCTGTGTCACGGTGGCCTCTATAGCTGCATAGCGACAACACTTGATGGAGAACTTTTAACCTCACAAATGTAGCCAGCATTAGTAAGGGGGATAACGTTCGCGTCGTAGGCGGACATGCTAACCTCTGCGCCAAGGCAGACTATCAACATCTGTATAACGTAATAGTTGACGTCGCCGTGTTTCCTATCTCTCCACATCCGTACATAGTGTATAAATCGTCCGGTCCACCTGTCCCGACTCTCATTCATCCTCCTTTGTTGCCATCTCTCGATAGTCTACACTTGTATGGCCTGTGTATGATACGTTTGAAACTCACCCTCTTCTCTCTGGGTGTGGCACCTCGCGGTGTAGAGCTTAACCCGCGCCATGGCCTGTAGATCTAACGGAAGCATTTCAGCTATTATAAGGGTTGCGGGCATCGTCTCTGTCGGGTAGGGTGGCATGACCCTAATAGCCGCCTTCCTCTGTACCGAAAGTTGGGATTTGGCTCTGCATGCTGTCTGTAGTGTCTGGCCCAATATTTCGCTCTCATAGAGGACGATGCTTTTGCATGACTCCCCTAGTAGGGCCTCTCCCTACTATATTTGCCATTAGTTGGCCTTGCGGTCTTTGTTATGATATGCTGGATTTGCTCTGCATAAGTCAGCTTTGCATCCAGTCGGATTCTTAGAAGATGGGCTATATCGGACTATATTTTGATATAGCCCCCATATAGACTGATCCGCCGATTTGGGGCCTTAGGCTCATAAAAGCCACATTTATTATCCGATTTTGTTGAAATTTAAGACAGTGAGTTGTGTTAGGCCCTTCGACATCCTTCGTCAATTTGGCTCAGATCGGTCCTGATTTGGATATAGCTGCCATATAGACCGATCCTCCGATTTAGGGTCTAAGGCCCATAAAAGCCACATTTATTATCCGATTTCGCTGAAATTTGGGACAGTGAATTGTGTAAGGCCCATCGACATCCTTCATTAAATTGGCCCAGATCGGTTCACATTTGGATATAGCTGCCATATAGACCGATCCTCCGGTTTATGGTGTAAGGCCCATAAAAGCCACATTCACTATCCGATTTTGCTGAAATTTGGGACAGTGAGTTGTGTTAGGCCCTTTGACATATTTCTTCAATTTGGTCCAGATCGGTTCAGATTTGGATATAGCTGCCATATAGACCGATTTCTTGATTTATGGTTTTGGGCCCATAAAATGCTCATTTATTGTCCGATGTCGCCGAAATTTGAAACAGTGAGTTAAGTTAAGCCCCTTGACATACTTCTGCAATATCGCACAGATCGGTCTAGATTTTGATACAACTGCCATATAGACCGATATCTAGGTTTTAGGTTTTGGGGCCATAAAAAACGCATTTATTGTCCGATGTCGCTGAAATTTGAGACAGTGAGTTTAGTTATGCTCTTCGACGTCCTTCTTCAATTTTGCCCAGATCGGTCCAGATTTGAATATAACTGACATATAGACTGATCTCTGGATTTAAGGTTTAGGGCCCATAAAAAAGGCATTTCGCCGAAATTTGGGACAGTGCTTTGTGTTAGGCTCTTCGACATGTTTATGCAACTTGGCCCAAATCGGTCCAGATTTGGATATAGCTGCCATGTAGACCGATATCTCGATTTGAAGTCTTGGCCCCATAAAAGGCGCATTTATAATCCGATTTCATTGAAATTTGACACAGTGCCTTATGTTCGGCTTTTCGACATCCATGTCGTATATAGTTCAGATCGGTATGAGGTATATGAGTATAAGGTATGAAATTTTCACCGAATTTTGATGAAAGTTGGTTTACATATATACCCGAGGTGGTGGGTATCCAAAGTTCGGCCCGGCCGAACTTAACGCCTTTTTACTTGTTTTTTTTTCATTAGGAGTAGTAATTCCATCTTCTGAAAGCACATCCGGACCTCAAACAGAGATATTCAAAAGATCTTAAAAAGAATGGTTTGCGACTGATAAATCCAAGTTCGATGTAGGCGAGAATGTTTTAAAACTTCTGCCCAAAGAAGTCGAAAATATCAAATATCATGAAATGCCAGCCAAGAGATGCCTACAGTTGGCATTGATATACTTTGGCCATCTTGACAGAAAAGATATGGGCTTCAGATCTCCAGGCCCAGTACACCATGCTCGGTGGATGGCAAAAGGTATTTACTGTCTGAAAATTTAAATATTCTGTGAACAGTGTAACCTGACAAGAGACCACCGTGGCGCAGAGGTTGGCATTCCGCTTATGTCGGCCATCGTCTGGGTTTAAATCCCGTCGTGAACATTAACGATATTTTCAGCTGTGGTTATCCCTTTACTAATGCTGGCTAGATTTGTAAGGTAGCCTGCCATGTAAAAACTTCTCTACCAAGTGGTGTCGCTATGCGGCACGCCGTCCGGACTCGGCATAAAAAAATGGAAGCCCCTTATTATTGGGTTTAAACTTTAATCGGACTGCACTCATTGATATACGAGAAGTAGCCTCAATTTTCATCCGATTTGGCTGAAATTTGGAACAAAGACTTAAGCAATGACTCCTAACATCCATGCCTAGTATGATCCCTATCGGTCTATAAACAGATATAACCCCCATATAAACCGATACCCGAATTTGATTTCTTCAGCTCTAAGAAGCCTAAATGTTCAACTGATTCGGCTAAAATTGGACCCAAAAAGGTATCTTATGACTTACAACATCAGTGCCAAATTTTATCCGTATCGGTTAAAATGGTGATATAGGCACCCCTAAGTACCGATATTCCGATATGACTTCTTGAGACCAAAATAATTCAAATACAAACCCAGTCAATACGGGGTACATTTTTAGCGGAATCCATGGTGGATGGTACCCAAGATTCGGACTGGCCGAACGCCAGCACGCTTTTATTTGTCTTCTTATTTAAGTTTATTCAAGGGATTGAAATAATGTGGTTTTGGAGCTATCTGGGCACAGCTGACAGCATCTGCTATCTATTGGGTTGCCCAAAAAGTAATTGCGGATTTTTCATATAGTCGGCGTTGACAAATTTTTTCACAGCTTGTGACTCTGTAATTGCATTCTCTCTTCTGTCAGTTATCAGCTGTTACTTTTAGCTTGCTTTAGAAAAAAAAGTGTAAAAAAAAGTATATTTGATAAAAGTTCATTCTAAGTTTTATTAAAATTGCATTTACTTTCTTTTAAAAAATCCGCAATTACTTTTTGGGCAACCCAATATATGGAGAAGGTATTGTAACAAATTTGTTATAATATATGATGAGCTTGACTCCTAGCTCTGTCACATCATTCAGAAATTTCATGTTGTTTAGCATCCTTTGCCCCTCCTGGTGGTTGATGTTGTATGACCAAGTTGCATGATTTTTTTTCCAGAAAGTCGGTGTTAATGTTTAATCTCTTGAACCACAAGTAAGTCTCACTAGCAATTACGCCTGGTAGACCTTTTTCTAGGAATTTTGACAGTTGTTCTTGTGTAGTTTAGTTCGATTATTTCTGGGGAACATCCCATCTTCTTCTGCTAGTTTTGTTAAGATCTTTGTCGCCATTTCCGTAAAGAGCGGTGTTTTACACTTTCGGGTCAAACAATGCCAGGTCAACAAGTTTTGCACTAAGATACCACAGATCATTTATCATTTCGTTCCTTTTTCTGTTATTTGTTTGTCAACATTTTCGTATTTCATTAGATTTTCAATGAGGTCTAGGTCTTGTTCCAGGGCTAAACACTTTCTGTGGGCGTTAAATCAGACTTTACAGTAGACTCGTACGATGAAAACGCAAAGTGCTTCTACGGCCTCTTGTTCTTAGGAAGTGAGGTTAAACTAACTAAATTTCCCATGCATAACTTACCACAGACCGGTCAATTGCTGGCCACATCGTTCTTAATCGACAGCAGTTCATTCTCGTTAGATCTTGCCATGATGAGTTTCCTTACGCCGCCAGAAGGCTGGACACTTGCGGTTTGGAGGAGTCCTCCTCGTATACTTCCCCACCTGCTGCAGTCGAAGTACTTTCTGACCCTGACTCCTTGACCAATTCACACACACTGATTGTCTGATCCGGTCCTAGAACTGTTTCTCTACTTTTAATCGGGGTAGGGCGCTTTACCATTTCCTGCATTCCGCCAGACATTCTGCTAGCTTGAACGATCCTCAGACATTCTGCTAGCAACTCCTCTACTAAGTACCCAACCCCACCGCTTCTATCTACAACTCCTTTAACCCTTTCGAGGTTTTTGAGGCAGCCAGAATTTTGATATTTTCCCTCCTTCCTTACATTAAACCTTACAAAAATTAAAAAAATATCAGTTGATGTATATTAAAGATTTTTTTATTCCAAACTCTTTTCTTCCTTGCAACTCCTCTCTCTCTCTCTCTTCTTATTAAACACTGTACGCTGTGGTGTCAAAACCATTCGCATACATTTGCTCATCTATCCAATCGCGGGCTAGACCAACATGAGCATAAGCTGCCGGAATGGGGTCATTACATCCAATACCCCAGGCCACAATGCCACTTTGTTGATAGCGATTATCACCAGCCTGACCAATAGGGCATACCAGAGGGGCACCTCCATCACCTTGGCATGTATCAATGCCCGCCTGCCCTCCGGCGCAGATAAATGAACGATCCAAAGCGAATTTGGGTCCCAGACGTGTACCACGCAATTGTGTTTGGCATGTGTTATAGTCCACAATGGGCAAGGGTAGACGTTTCATGATGGCACTGTAACGTCCCTTAGCTCCAAATTGATCCTTGCCCCAGCCGGTGGAGAAACAAGTGGTTCTGGCTGCCGGTGAACTATTAGCAGGGGGCAAACAAACCACATTGATGTGATCGCCCAAAGTGAAGGGTTGTCTGAGGATGACCAAAGCAAAATCGTTGGCCACATTTCGTGAATTATATTGAGGATGGGTTATCACTTTCGAAGGAGCACTCTCCTCATAAGCCAAACGTTCTTTAACCGTCTGAGTATCCCATTCACCGGCGCGAACTACAAAACTATCCAACGTTTGCCCAATGACACAATGTACTCCCGTCAAAACCACACGGGGATGTATAAGAGACCCAGCACAGAAATAACTGGAATTTCTAGAGTTCAACAGAGCCACAGTCCAAGGAAATTCCCCAAATCCGGCCTCGTTATCATTGGCTCCCGTTATGTTGAAATCAATGCCTCCCACATTACGTACTCCACAACCCTTGGGACGATTTGGTCTCTCCTCTTGCGGTTTGGGATTCAAGCTCTCCGATCGGGTATGATTGCCATCGCAGCATACGTCAAGGAAATGTGCACACACAGGATCATCATCTCTATTAAAACGAATATCGATTAAACCGAAGCCATCGAAAATGTCGTCCTCCATGGTGGCCGGGGTATTGTTACTGGGATCACACAAATGATAGGGAACACAATTACACTGAGAGCGACCACTGATAGAATTGAACTGGGTGTTGGCTCCAATAGGATCTGGAGTGACAATATTGGCAAAACCAGTGGGCTTTCTAGTGGTTTGTGTTGCTGGCTGTTGTGGTTGCTGCTGCTGTTGTTGTTGTTGTTGCTGCTGGTTGGGTTGGCCAAACACATTATCTACCAAAGCTGTGATGTCAGGATCATAAGTGCCAGTGCTCTGTTGAGGCAAGGCATTGCCATAGACTAGGAAGGATAGAATTAGGACCAAATTTAGCCGCCTTGGGAACATTTTGAAATTGATCTGAAAGAAAATAAAAAAAAAATGTATTATAAGACTTTCAACCTTTGGGGAAAAAAGATATCCTATTAAAACTAATGAAGCTTGAGCGTTGTTGTTGTTGTTGTAGCAGTGTGTTGCTCACTGAGGTGGCAGCAGGAATCCATCGGGTCAATCCGGTACCTACAACCAGCTTTAGTGTTCTCAATCATAAGATCACATGACTTAAAACAAACGATTCGTGAATGAGATCCAAATCTACGACCACGTGCGTAGCTAAACCGTGATTGAATTAAAATTCTTCGTGCGTGAGCGTGAGTGAGTGAAATCCTGCTTACGAGACACGACTTACGAGAAACTCACGTGAAAAATCACGACTCACGAAAATAATCACCTATCACTAGACAATCACGAGGCACCCAAGACTCACGAAACTCTCATGGCTCACGAAAAATTAGTATCTCGGGAGTAGTGATTATCTCGTGAGTTGTGATTGTCTCTTGAGTAATTCGTGAGTCGTGTGTGAGCAAATTTTGTATCTCGTGAGCTTGCGTGAACCTGAGTCCACATAAAAACGACGTGCGCTAGTGAAAAATCACTCACTTTCACATCTCTACTCTAGAGCCCTCTTCTTGAACGATCCGCTACACGCGTCTACAAAGTTTTTAAACATTCTTGGCAAATTTTTTCGTATATTGTATTGAATTTACGCACGTACAGACTATAACCCTTGAGCTAGCTAGTCATAAAGTTATTGAAATGATGTTTGCTTTGTGTTTGTCTAATGTAACAAAAAACGTGTTTTATTTGCCCAATAACCAGATTTTCGTAACCATATCTCTGTCTATTTTTGCCGGTTGTAGTTCTCGGTTGTTCTTTCTTTTAAAAAATCCGCAATTACTTTTTGGGCAACCCAATATAATGACTCAGTGCTCATTTTCGGACCGCTAGTTCACGTAACATAAGCAAATATTAAAGCCCTAAGAGAAACAAGGGAACTATAATGCGCAGTTGATCTTGCAAGGGAATGACCGAATGAAATCTTTTTGAAATCAATTCAGAACTTGCTTGAGAAGGTCTCAGGCTGCCTGGCAGTGACTACAAAATTATCTCAAGGAAAACAAAACCATTTCGAGGAAAAAACTACCTATATTGCTTAATACACGGCACCACTCCACGGTTCCCTAGGTTGGGTAAGGTCAGGCTCAGAAGAGGTTGCGGATTCTAGTCCGCCCATGCCAATATGGACATACACCTAAGTTAGTTATCAGTTTATTCGAATTCGAAAAGTAACCCCGAAGAAATCTATGTCCGGAAATCCGTGCTACTCAAAAAATCCTTAATCGTATCCCATTCTATGGCCTTAAGTTGGTATCGTATCCACACCTAAGTGCTGGGGCCTGTTAGCCGAGAATGCCAAGCATTGACATAGGAAATGTTCCAACGTCTCGTTATCTTACCCACATGTCCTACACACGCTATCACTTGCGTAGTCCTATGTAACGGAACTCTGGTAGCAGATACCACTACCTGAGCTCCGTGAAACCAACACCGTGCCGGTAGTAACAGTGCCTTACACTCGACCTCAAATGTCCTTTCAAGTCCGAAGATCCGAAACCTCTTCCAATAAAATAAGCAAATACGTCATGCAAAATTTCAGGCAAATCGAATAATAATTGCGACCTCTAGAGGCTCAAGAAGTCAAGATCTCAGATCGGTTTATATGGCAGCTATATCAGGTTATGAACCGATTTGAACCTTATTTGACACAGTTGTTGAAAGTAAAAATAAATTATGTCATGCAAAATTTTAGCCAAATTGGATAGGAATTGCGCTCTCTAGAAGCTCAAGAAGTCAAGTCCCCAGATCTGTTTATATGACAGCTATATCAGGTTATGAACCGATTTGAGCCTTATTTGACACAGTTGTTGAAAGTAAAAATAAAATACGTCATGCAAAATTTCAGCCAAATCGGATAAGAATTGCGCCCTCCAGAGGCTCAAGGAGTCAAGACCCAAGATCGGTTTATATGGCAGTTAAATCAGGTTATGGACCGATTCGAACCATACTTGCCACAGTTGTTGGATATCATAACAAAACACGTCGTCGTGCAAAATTTCATCCCAATCGGATAAGAATTGCGCCCTCTAGAGGCTCAAGAAGTCAAGACCCAAGATCGGTTTATATGGCAGCTATATCAAAACATGGACCGATATGGCCCATTTACAATCCTAACCGACCTACACTAATAAGAAGTATTTGTGCAAAATTTCAAGCGGCTAGCTCTCCTCCTTCGGAAGTTAGCGTGCTTTCGACAGACAGACAGACGGACGGACATGGCTAGATCGACATAAAATTTCGCGACGATCAAGAATATATATACTTTATGGGATCTCAGACGAAGGTTTTGGAGTAGTTACAAACAGAATGACTATGATGGAGGGTATAAAAAGGCCCCACTCCTGTATACATGAAACAAAAACAACGATAATTGGGGCTTTATTTTGTGTTTAGGGTTTTTTTCATTTTAAAAGTTGGGGCTTAATTTCAATTTGTGACGCTTTATTTCGTTTTACAACATTTATAATAAAACAAAGAGAGCAGCACATTTTGAAAGAATTACCGGACCTTAGTTAATCGCCCACTTATTGGGGCGATATTTTTTTTTTTTTAATTGGGACTTTATTTCATATGAAATAATGTCCCAAAATGTGGGGCCCTATTTCGTTTTAGTTTGGGCGTTTTTTCATTTTGATGCGGCCCTATTTCATTATTACTTTTGGGGTCTTATTTCATCATGCAGTAAAGCCCCATTTTTTGGGGTTTTAGTTCATTTTCCGTTTGGGGTCTTATATCATACCGCCATCAGCCGCACTTAAACGATTTCTGACCAATGTGTTAAGACAGTAGTGATAGACTTCTTATAACACCCGGCACTAGTCATTTGAGATTGTAAGAACATCCGGAGCATTTTACTTGGTGACATACTTGCACAAAAATAATTCAGTTGAAAAGTTGCTCTAAGGGATTTCCATGACCACATGTGTAATATGGGTTGCCAAAAAAGTAATTGCGGATTTTTCATATAGTCGGCGTTGAGAAATTTTTTCACAGTTTGTGACTCTGTAATTGCATTCTTTCTTCTGTCAGTTATCAGCTGTTACTTTTAGCTTGCTTTAGAAAAAAAGTGTAAAAAAAGTATATTTGATTAAAGTTCATTCTAAGTTTTATTAAAAATGCATTTACTTTCTTTTTAAAAAATCCGCAATTACTTTTTGGGCAACGCAATATATCACACATATTGTATTTGTTATATTACAAATAATCTGGTAACATATACAGTCAAATTTTTACACTGCTGGAAAATCCAAAAAGTTAACAATCACAAAAATTTTCCAATTTTAAATCAAGAATTCTATTAATTATGGGAATACATGCATATAATCCAAACAAACTAAAATAAAAGTAGATAATCTTGCAATCTGTGTCATGTTATCAACAAAAAACTGACCCCTTAAGTGTGCGCAAGCATTACTGATTGCTGGCCCAGAATATTTTTTTCTTTTAATTTCGAAACGGATAGTCTAAATTTAATACTAAATTATTGTGATTTGAATTCGAAATAAAAAGTGAAATTACCAAAGAAAAAGAGTAAAAAATAAAAATGACTTCTTAATCGAAAAGTGTGTTAATGTATTCAGAAAACAAAATTATAAACCTCGAATCGAAGTAAATTCGTTGAATTCACAACATTTTTTTTCGTCATCTAGAGAGGTATTTTTTATCACATCGTTGGTCATTTGACAAGTAGGTACATAATCATTTGTTCAAGACCATTGTTATTGTCAATTCAGGTATTAACGTCTCCCAATGCTAATTACCAGTACATAACATAAGTACAATTTATAAATTTAGCAACACATATGTATATGGGACACTCTATGACAAATTGGATAGTTAAGAAAGTCTCCCCAACAGAACGATTTCGAACACTAAATGTAAAATTCAGGGGTGTACTGATAGGGTATACAGATTAGAGCTGGCAAACAATCGATAAACATGAGAGAAATCATTGCACAAAATGTTAGTCTAAATGGATGAAAAGTGCGCCCTCTATAGGCGCAATATATCCTAAAGGATACATTCAGTGTCGGATTGCTTATTTTTGCAAAAAATATAACTTTTGCGATAGTATCCATCGAAAAAATATCAATCGATATTCAGCCAAAAAATCAAATATCGATAGTGTCGTCGATATTTTGCCAGTTCTATTACAGATGTGGGCACTATGAAGACGGGCCATAGGCTCAAAATGAATCCGAGGATTGTCAACTGGCTCCTCAGGAGCGTGATTAGATCAATACTTACTTACACCTCAGTAGTTTGGTATACTGCGATAGAGAAATATACAGAAATTAGCATATACAGTGCGATGAGAATACCGCACTGGAGGCTATTCTCGATGTCCGGTCCATAAACATACGGATCAACCTTATAACTTGTAAATGTTCATATCTAATTAAAATTAAAAATTACTGTACCACTATTCCCGATAGAACCGATGGGAACTACAATATCCCTGGTAACAGATGGTTCCACACTAAATAATGACCAGGTGGGCTTTGGGGTGTACTCTAAAGATCTCGAACTGGTCATATCGAAAAGGTTACCCGACCACTGCAGTGGAACGGCTAAGATACAATATAATGTCATAACAACGATTGGCATAAATATCTTCTCAGACAGCCAGGCAGCCATTAAAGCCCTGGAGAACGTATTTCTCAACACAAAAACCGCCCTCGACTGTCGCAGATCTCTCAACTGAGATGGCTGAACAGTTCAAAATGCACCTGTTCTGGATGCCGGGCCACAGAGATATCCCAGGGAAATGTAAAACAGATGAGCTTGCGAGACTAGGAACTACCCTACACATTCCAGGGCACTGGAATCTGTGGGTATGCCTCTGGCGACATGTAAGCTAAGTTTTCAGGACCAGGCCCGAAGGACAACGAATAATAGATGGTCACAAAGAGGTGGCTGTGAGTATTCCAAAACTATGTGGCCTAATCTAGACTTGAAGAGGTACCGCTTTGCTGTCACTGACGTGTCAGTCATTGTGTCCGTCATGACAGGTCACTGTCTAATCGGAAAACGCGCGGACAGACTGAAGGTTGCCAGCAACGACTTTTGCAGAAGCTGTGGGGGCATCGAAGAAGAAGAGACAATAGATCGCCTTCTGTGTGTGTGCCCCGCACTAGCAGTTAGAAGGAGTTCCACTTTGGGTTCTCATTTCTTTGAGAACCTGTCCGATTTAGCGGATGTGAACATTCGCTAGTTATTGGGCTTTTTAAAGCGATCTGGATGGTTCAACGGTAGAAACTAGAAGGCATCTTCCTTCTTCTGTTCCTGTGGTATTACAATGGACGAAAACGTCTAAGTGAGTCTGATGGTAGACTGCCACTTAAACCTAACCTAAGAACCTAAAGATTTCACAGCCTGCTTGGATATACTCCGAAATCCTGGCAGGAAGCAAGGTATGGTATTTATACTCAAGCCCGGCAAGGCCAGATATGCGACACCAAAGGCCTACAGACCAATAGGTCTTATGTTCTTTTAACTCAAAATCATGGAACGTATCGTGGAAACCATGATAAAGAGTAGGACATCCAGCGAACTGCTCAAGTACAAACAGCACAACTATACCAAAGAAAGGTCGGTAGAGACTGCCCTACACGAGGTTGGCCACATGGCGGTATGCATTGACATCGAAGGGGCTTTTAACAATGTGCGGGCCGTTACACTGATTCAATTCTTAGACCAGTAACGGGCTGACCGGGTACTTAGAGACTGAATAAACTGAAGACTGGATAAACCCTGATCCACTACTTAGAGACTGGATAAACCATATGCTAAAGAACAGATGGATAAACTGTAGGTCCCATGACGTAAATATAAGGGAGAGAGTGGCACAGGGCATGCCAAAGGGTCGCCGCTCCTATGGGTGACCACCATGAATAACCTATTGCGGATACTGAATGGGGAGGGATTTTAAGCCTTCTGCTACGCAAACGATGATATAATACTTCTAAGGGTTATGGAGCCGTGCCAGCTATGCAGAAGGGCCGAAAGGGTCTTGCACATGGCATACGACTGGGCTACACCTAGGGGTCTCAATGTCAACCCAGAGAAGACTGAAATCTGTCTGTTTACGAGGAAGACGAAGGTGGGCCAATTTGACGCACCATATTTCCTCAACAAAAACCATTTCGATATCTGACAAAGTCAAATAAAGGGTTTTTCAAAAGGGGCGCTACAAAAGTAGACCGATAGGGACAGCTAACCACGCCTTATTTTTTGCCGCTCTTTTGACAATTCCCTTCAGTATGGTCTGCCATTTCATGATGGAAAAAAATACAAGCCAACAAAGAGTCGAAATTATTAAAATTTACTACCGAAATTTGGAGGTCACCGTAGCGCAGGGGTTAGCATGTCCGCCTATGACGCTGAACGCCTGAGTTCGAATCCTGACGAGAACATCAGAAAAAAATTTTCTGTGGTGGGTTTCCCCTCCTAATTCTGGCAACATTTGTGAGATACTATGTCATGAAAAACTTCTCTCCAAAGAGGTGTCGTACTGTGGCCCGCCGTTCGGGCTCTGCTACAAAAGGGAGGCCCCTTATCTTTGATCTAAAAGCTAAAACTTAAATCGGACTGCAGTCATTGATTTGTGAGAAGTTTGCACCTGTTCCTAAGTAGAATGTTCATGGGCAAAATTTGCATTTGCTTCTTTACCGAAATTCGAAGACAGTGACCTCAACGTTAAGAGCGCTACGTCCAAGGTTGAATGGCTTCGTCAATAAGCAAAATATACGTTATTGGTTAGACAGCAATCCACACGTACTCGTGGGTTGCATTCCGAAAAAAAATACGGTTTATGGGCCGGCAACGTCATTGGGCCGTATTTCTTCAGTGATGATGAAGGCCGGTTAAATGATAACAGAATATTTTTGGCTCCAATTGGATGATAAAGACTTGGAGGGCCGGCGCCACAAGCCACACAGCAAATGTCACATTCAATTTTTTGGAAACCAAGTTTCGTGTTTCGCACGAAATTGTCCAATTGATTAGCCGCCTCGATACTGCTATTTGACGCCATTAGACTATTTCCTGTGGGGCTATGTCAAGTCTATGGTCTATGCCAACAAGCCAGCAACGATTGATGTACTTCGTACAAAAATCGAACGTGAATTTGCAGCAGTATCGGCCGATTTATGATTGAAAACCGTCGAAAATTGGGTTCAGCGTCTAGACTTCTGCCATATTCTGCGTGCCCTTATTAATAAACCCTGTTCTAAGGTGTGATCTTGAACAGGAAACATGAATTTGAAGTGTCACTTTCAAGATCGTATCCAGAAGGCACACAGATGTTTGGCACTATGTAGACGAGACATTGGGCCTGAATCCCAGGATAGTATTGTAGTTTGGTGGACTGCGATGGAGAAAAAGTGCAAGGTTAGGATAATACAACAGGTTCAGGGAACATATTGTCTTGACATAGCGATGAGGACCACGCGCACTATGACACTGGAGACTATTCTAGATATCCGACCCATAGACATACATATTAAGTATGCGGCGATAGCCACTGCGGCTTTGAGTCTTAAGGTGATGGGAGAATGGACAAGGTAAAGTAGCAGATCATTCCATCACGCTATAATCTAGGCAACGATAGAAAACCGTGAAGGTAGGGAAGAGGTTTCCGATCGGATACCTGAGATGACACTTGTGGTCGAGCGCGAGGCACTGCACTGGAACTGAACCCTGGTATTTCCATCTGGAAGATCATGCTACACAGATGTATCAAAGCTGGAGGAGAGTTTGGACATGGGGGTTGATTTTGAACAAAATCAATAAATGCGCTTGCAATAGCTCTAGAAGTGAAAATTTGGTTGATATACAAATATGGCAGCTATATCTAAATGTGAACCAATTTCTGTGAAATTCACCAGTAATATTGAGTGTCATAAGATAATCCTTTCTGCCAAATTTCGAGAGAATCGATTACCAAATGAGCACTTGATTGCAATATTTTTCAAAATCGGACGAACATATATATGAGAGCTATATCTAAATCTGAACCGATGTTGACCAAACTTCTTAGATATTGTGGTAGTCATCGAGGAAAGCGTTGTGCCAAATTTTGGCAAGATTGGTCAATAAATGAATTTTCTGTGACTCTAGAAGTTAAAATCGGACGAAATACATATATGGCAGCTATATCTAAATCTGAACCGATTTCTGTGAAATTCGCCAGTTATACTAAGAGTCAAAAGAATATCCTTCCTGCCAAATTTCGAGAGAATCGGTTAACAAATAAGGACTAATATATTCCAAAATCGGAGAAAAATATATATGGCAGCTTTGGTTGCCCAAAAAGTAATTGCGGATTTTTCATATAGTCGGCGTTGACAAATTTTTTCACAGCTTGTGACTCTGTAATTGCATTCTTTCCTCTGTCAGTTATCAGCTGTTACTTTTAGCTTGCTTTAGAAAAAAAGTGTAAAAAAAGTATATTTGATTAAAGTTAATTCTAAGTTTTATTAAAAATGCATTTCTTTCTTTTAAAAAATCCGCAATTACTTTTTGGGCAACCCAATATATTGAAATCTGAACTGATTTCGACCAAACTTCTAAGATATTGTGGTAGTCGTCGAAGAAAGCGTTGTACAAAATTTTGGGAAGATTGTTCAGTAAATACGCTTGCAGTGGCTCTTGGAGTGAAAATTGGGCGACATATATATTTGAGGGGTATATCTAAATCTGAACTGATTTCTATGAAATTCACCAGTAATGTCGAGAGTCTAGAGAAAATCCTTGCCGCCAAATTTAGAGAGAATCGGTTAACAAAGGCCCACATAATTGCAATATTAGTCTAAATCTGCCGTACATATATATGAGAGGTATATCTAAATCTGAACCGATTTCGACCAAACTTCTCAGATATCGAGATATAGTCGTCGAGGAAAGCGTTGTGCAAAATTTTGGGGCAATATTGCCCAATAAATGAGTTTGCTGTGACTCTAGAAGTTAAAATCGGGCAAAATATTGGGTTGCCCAAAAAGTAATTGCGGATTTTTCATATAGTCGGCGTTGACAAATTTTTTCACAGCTTGTGACTCTGTAATTGCATTCTTTCTTCTGTCAGTTATCAGCTGTTACTTTTAGCTTGCTTTAGAAAAAAAGTGTAAAAAAAGTATTTTTGATTAAAGTTCATTCTAAGTTTTATTAAAAATGCATTTACTTTCTTTTAAAAAATCCGCAATTACTTTTTGGACAACCAATACATATATGGAAGCTATATCTAAATCTAAACCGATTTCTGTGAAATTCGCCAGTTATACCAAGAGTCATAAGTATATCCTTCCTGTCAAATTTCGAGGAATCGGTTTACAAATGAGGACCAATAATTCCCAAAATCGGACAAACATATATATGGCAGCTATATCGGAATCTAAACCGATATTTTCCAATTTCAATAGGATTCGTCTCTAGGCCGAAAAAAATGCCTGTACCAAATTTTAAGACGATCGGACGAAAAAAACTTTGAACTCAAAATTTCAGCCAAATCGGACAAAAATTCCTGCTTGTAAGGACTCAAGAAGTCAAATTGGCAGCTCGGTATATATTGGAGCTATTGGGTTGCCCAAAAAGTAATTGCGGATTTTTCATATAGTCGGCGTTGACAAATTAGCTTGTGACTCTGTAATTGCATTCTTTCTTCTGTCAGTTATCAGCTGTTACTTTTAGCTTGCTTTAGAAAAAAAGTGTAAAAAAAGTATATTTGATTAAAGTTCATTCTAATTTTTATTAAAAATGCATTTACTTTCTTTTAAAAAATCCGCAATTACGTTTTGGGCAACCCAATATATCAGGTTATATACCGATTCGGACCGTACTTGGCACAGTTATTGCAAGTCATACTAGAACACTACATGCAAAATTTCAGCCAAATCGGACAAAAATTCCAGGGGCTCAAGAAATCAAATCGGCAGATCGGTTTATATGGGAGCTATATCTAAATCCAAACCGATATGTCCATTTGCAATCCCCAACGACCTACATCAATATTAGGTATCTGTGCAAAATTTCATGTGGCTAGCTTTATGCGTTCGACCGCTATCGTGATTTCGACAGACGGACGGACATCCGCACGGACTTGGCTAGATATATACTTTATGGGGTCTTACAGGAATATTTCGAGGAATGACTAGATTAGTACACCCCCATCCTATGGTGGTGGGTATAAAACTTCTAAATAATTTCCTCAAAAATTATTTTTTGTTTTTCTTGGAATACCCCATATTTGTTTACCTATGGCCGGTAGATAACCTTGAACAATTTCAGCCTGCCTTCACGAAAAAAATCTCCATCTCTTGATTTGAGAAATTCTCCGAAAAAATAAATTCAGAAACAAAACCCAAACCGACTGACGTCTTAGTGGGGATTTTGCGAAAAAAAAACTGGTTTTGAACTTTCGAACAGAGCATATAAAAAATGAATGAGAACTTAATTATACCACGACAAATGACAATCGCAAACTGCTAAATACAAAGCGAAGAAATTACAACAAATCTTTGCCATAATGTTTATTGTTATTAAAGGTAATTGTTATTGTTTTAACCACAACAACTGATTTGCACGGAGGAACGAGGGTGCAAGATTTCCCTGGGAAATGTTTTATTGTAATTTAATAACATTTTTATTATTAAAAGTTTAAATGTGTGTTTTTGTTTTATTTTCTATTACCAGGCAAAGGTTGTCAATGACCTCTTAACCTTGACTTACATTTTTTATTTTTGAATTGTGATCCAATTTTTTTAAAATCCCATCCAAAGATTTTATGGGTTAAGATGAATAGACACAAACTAAAACCACCACAAATGTTATTTGTCGGAATCGTTGTTTTATTCAAATTTAAATTCACTCCACCGCCGCTTTTGTTTGAATTTAAAGTGATCGATCAGTTTCCCTTCGATTTTATTACCGCTCACAGCCAGCGCTTTTGTTTAACTGAAGTCTCCACAGAAGTGTGCGTTGTGTTTAAAAGACCTGTCTGATTCATGAAATTGAATTAAAATCTGGTTGTCAGCGAGTAATATGCATCTCAGAATATACTTGGGGTTTTTTTTTTTTTTGGGAGAACTTTTTGTTTGTTTCATTCTTTTGCTTTATTTTCTGCGGTGAATCTGAAAACTAGTTTCGATTGATAATTTTTTGTCATATAGAGAAAGAAATTACACTGTGCGACAGTTGATTGGATTTGGTTCTAATACGCATATATTATAACCTCCACCATAAGATGGTTGCCCAAAAAGTTATTGCGGATTTTTTAAAAGAAAGTAAATGCATTTTTAATAAAACTTTGAATGAACTTTAATCAAATATATAATTGTCATTTTGTTCGATAACCTTTTGCCATCTTCCTGGCAAATTTAGTATTCCACGCTCATAGAACTTCTGGCCTTTATCTGCAAAAAAACTGAACCAAGTGCGATTTTATAGCCTCATCATTGCCGAAAGTTTTACCATTTAAGGAGTTCTGCAAAGATCGAAATAAATGGTAGTCTGATGGTGCAAGGTCAGGGCTATATGGTGGATGCATCAAAAGTTCCCAGCCAAGCTCACTCAGTTTTTGGCGAGTGACCAAAGATGTGTGCGGTCTAGCGTTGTCCTGGTGGACCAATTCTGGTCGCTTCTCCTTGATGGCTGTATTCAATTTGTCCAATGGTTGACAGTAAACATCCGAATTAATCGTTTGGTTCCTTGGAAGCAGTTCAAAATATACCACACCCTTCCAATCCCACCAAACAGACAGCATAACCTTCTTTTGGTGGATATCAGCCTTTGAAGTGGTTTGAGCTGGTTCACCATGCTTGGACCATGATCGTTTTCGACTAACGTTGTTGTAAACAATCCATTTTTCATCTCCAGTTATGATTCGTTTTAAAAACGGATCGAATTCATTGCGTTTAAGGTGCATATCACAAGCGTTGATTCTTCGGTTTGTTAAATGAATTTCTTTCAATACATGTGGTACCCAAATATCAAGCTTTTTCACCAGTCCAAGACTTTTTATGTGATAATGAACGGTTGATTTTGGTATATTTAACTTCTCTCCTATCTCACGCTCAGTTACATGACGATCCAATTCGATTAATGCTTTGATTTGGTCATCATCAACTTCATTTGGCCGATCTGAATGTGGCTCATCTTTAAGTGAAAAATCTCCAGAACGAAATTTGCGAAACCAATTTTGACACTGTCTTCCTTTTAAGGCTTTATCACCATACACATCTCGTAACTTTTTAGCAACCTTCTCCGCGCTTTTTTAATAAAGGAAAATATGACGAAAATGCTCCTTTGTGGGCTCCATCTAAAAATTGACGCCAAACAAACAAATGTAAACAAAATTTCGCCCACTTTTTTTCCAAAGCAAGCTAAAAGTAACAGCTGATAACTGACAGAAGAAAGAATGCAATTGCAGAGTCACAAGCCGTTGAAAAAATTTGTCAACGCCGACTATATGAAAAATCCGCAATTACTTTTTGGGCAACCAATAATTACGTCATTCCGTTTGTAACACCTCGAAATATGCATGTAAGAACCAATAAAGTATATATATTCTTTATCGTCATGACATTTTAAGTCGATCTAGCTATGTCCGTCTGTCGAAAGTACACTAACTTTCAAAGGAGTAAAGGTAGAAGCTTGAAATTTTGCACAAATACCTTTTATTAGTTTGGCCCATTGTAAATGGGCCAAATCGGTCCATGTTTTGATATAGCTGCCATACAAACCGATCTTGGGTCTTGACTTCTTGAGCATTAGAGGGCGCAGTTCTTATCCAAATTGGCTGAGAGTTCGCTGAGAGTGGTGTTTTGGTATCACTTCCCACAACTATGCCAAATATGGTTTAAATCGGTCTATAACTTGATACTGCTGCCATATAAACCGATCTTGGTTCTTGACTTCTTGAACCACTAGAAGGGCAATTCTTATCCGATTTGGCTGAAATTTAGCATAAAGTGTTTTATTGTGGCTTCCAACAACTGCGATAAATATGGTTCAAATCGATACATAAGCTGATATAGCTGCCATATTAAACGATCAGGGATCTTGACTTCTTAAACCTCTAGAGGGCGCTGAAATTTTGTACAACGGCTTCCTCCATGACCTTCAACATACGTGTCCAATATGGTCGTAATGTAATCTATAGCCTGCTACAGCTCCCATATAAACCAATCTCCCGATTATGCTTCTTGAGCCCCTACAAGGTGCAATTCTTAACCGAATGGACTGAAATATTACCCAATCTCTTCTCCTATGGTCTTCAACATTCAATTCTCGTATGGTCCGAATCGGACTATAACTTGATATATATCTCCAATAGCATAACAATTCTTTTCCATTATTCTTTGTTTGCCTAAAAAGAGATACCGCGCAAAAAAACTCGACAAATTCGATCCATGGTGAAGGGTATATAAGATTCGGCACGGCCGAACTTAGCGCCCTCTTACTTGTTTTTATTTTATGGTTGGTATCGGGATTCACTAATAGAAGGTTAGGTCACTTGCGAAAACATAAAGTGGATAGGCTCCATGCACATATTTAAGGATGTCAAATCTGTCGATTGAAAATGTCATCATAAAGGAAAAAAGTAAACAAAGAATGCATGTAAAAAAGGAAACAAGTTGACATCCTCAAAATTAAAAAATTAAAAAATTGCATTTCGGCTGATCGCTTGGCTTAACCTTATTCAGTGAATCTACCTTCTCTTTGACCTGAGTATCTTCTCGACATAAGTTGTCATAACTTTCCGACTATCAACTCAGCTGCACATCTTCGTTGTTAGGTTAGGTTAGGTTAAAAACCCAACAACTTGCGAATGTTCACATCCGCTAAATCAGACAGGTCCTCAAAGAAATGATCCTAAAGTGGAACTCCTTCAGTCGGTCAGCATATTTTTTGATTAGACAGTGGCTGAGACTTCTGTTCTAGCCAGTGACAACAAATCGGTAGACCCTTTCAAGTCTAGATAAGGCCATATACAATAGTTTTGGAATGCTCACAGCCCCCCTTTATGACCATCTATTATTCGTTGTCCTTCGGGCCTGGTCTAGAAAACTCAGAAGTCTATGTAACTTCTGTGTAACTTCTCTTGCCAGGGATATAGTAGTTTCAATCGGTTCAATCAGGAATAGTGGTACAGTACTTTTTTATCAAAAAACGGCTCAGGTTGGGTTTAATCCACATAGCCTGGAACATCGGACATTGTACCAAGGATAACACAGTGTCTGTAGCCGCCACATGACTAAAGAGAAAGCTCCCTTCACCTCACGGCAGTGGTCGAAGCAATTTGTCTAGCCACAATGTCTAGAGGCATTAGATGCAACATTAAATTCAATGCATCAGATGGTGTCGTTCTAAGTGCGGCTGTTAGGCGCAAACAAGCCATCCTTTGGATCCGGTTAAGCCTTGAGCAGTAGGTGGTCTTTTGAAGCGCCGTCCACCAGACCGCAACACTACATAGCATTATAGGTCTGACAACTGCAGTATATACCCAATGCATGACACGCGGTCTAAACCCCAAACTTTTGCCAATGACACTCTTGCAGGTGTATAGGGCAAAGAGTTGCCTTTCTTGCACTTTCCAAAATGTTGTATTTGAAGTTCAATTTCCAGTCCAGCCAAACACCCAGGTATTTGCGCTTTCTGTAAATGGAAAATTCTCTCCTCCCAAGGAGACAGGTTCCACTGTAGGCGACTTGTATCTCCTGCTGAAAAGAACTACTTCTGTCTTGCACAGACTTATACCTAGACCACTTTCGGAAGCCCACTTTGTGCTGCACGTAGAGCTACCTGATGTAAATCTCTTAGAGTGCTGGGAAACTTTTCCCCAACCGCAATTGTCATGTCATGAGCACAAGCACCTTTTTCTTCCAGAGTCAATAATATATTGTTAATGGCTATATTCCAAAGTAGAGGAGACAATACATCTCCTAGAGGTGTTCCTCTGCTGACGCATCTTTTTAGATCCATAGATGCCAAGCCTGCCGTAATGCATCTTTTAGTAAGTATGTTATGATTAAATTTCTTGACGTCATGATTGACGTCGGTTTTACATTATTGAAAGCACCTTCAATGTCAAGATCAATGATCTTAAACTTTCAGGATCTTGGTTTTCTCGTGTAGATTGTCGATGGTTGTCATCAGTATGCAGCCCATCACGGTGCATGGTGCGCGTCGTGATCGTACAGCTCACTCCTGCTGTCGACATTGACACTGCATAATTCAGTCATAATTCTATGTCGATCGACATTGATTTCAAGATCTATTGAAACATCTTGCGTTCAGGTGGTGAATGGTGTGGCTGATTTAGATTTCGTGGGAGAAATTTTCTATTCCCATCGGTAGACCTCCGTTTCGCTAGGACAGAGCAGTCATCTGCGAATGATGTCATCTCTACGCCAATCAATGGTGGAAGGAGTTTAGACAGGTAAAGGTGAAGGGGCAGTGGCTTTGTTGTCGTCGTGTTTCTAAACTATACGTATAGCTGGCGACCCCATAATCACCCTCTTAGTCATGCGGGGAGATCAGACTCAATGATATCATCAAAAAGGGTCAGGATTCACATTCAGTGAATCCTGAAAAAGGGTGGTGCCACTGAGAGTATCAAAAACCTAGGATCACGAGAATGGTTCGTTCACAGGTTCTTTTCAGGTATGTACCGGTGCCATGCTGTGCATCTCCCTAAATCCATGCTGCTGGTCTACCGAACATAGGCACTAACTTAAACCAAGTAGTAGTAGCGCCTGAAGTTTGGGACCGGGAATAGGAGAGAAATCATTTTGTATCATTCATGTTTCCCTCGTTTAAAAATAGTGGTCCCCTGTTTTAAAAATAATGGACCTTTTTCCACATCTCAAGTATTACTAGGTTGAAGATAGATAGATCGAGGGCGCCCGTCAAGTATTGGACTCCTAATTCACATAGATGTTAGAGCATTAGCATTGATATTCCGTCCGGGCATAGGGCGTTCGATGGCTTGGCCCTCCTTATGGCTTCGGCTACGTCATCGGCTCTGAAATAGCTGTGTTTCTTCGTCGAATGGGAGCTTACTTGTCCACCGTCTAATGCCCCTTTTCTCCTTGTCACTGAATGGGGGTTCAACAAGTCCCACTAGAAGGTCAATACTTTGTTTGGATTTTGAAGATTTTACATATTCTATTGATTTTTTCATATTTTTATTGCTTTAATTTATAATTTAAACGTTTATAATGATACAAGGCGGATTTAGTAAGGTGGTCCCAAGCGAACAGCTGTTAACACCCGGCCAGATTTACGGTATTAAGATGTCAGATTTTTGTTTGCATTCTCTTTGTTGTTATCTTCTTTCTCCCACGTTCTCTATTCATTTACGCACACGTATACACACACGCACACAAATTGGAAAACGCCAATCAGCTTGATGACAAGATGGCGGATTGCACCATATGATTTGTGGTTGTTGTACAAATGAGACCAACTTTAATTGTTTCGCCATGATAATGATAAATCATTTAATCTTGTGGGAGCTATACATGATAATCAAAATAAAAACTAGAATATCAATTAGGAAGGGTCCGGAAATTGGACAGCCTATTGGGAATTTCTGCTACCATCCCCATCGGGTTGATTTCGTTGTTGTTGAGCTTGTGACCAAAATAAATTTTGCAGTTAGGAGCAGTTTCCCAACCATGGCGAAACAATTAAACAATTAATTGCACTATCTGTGAAAATCAGTGTGCCACTCTAATTTCGCTCCATTTTTCGTTGGTTGTGTGTTATAGTTCTTAACTAAAATGCACACACAGCCAAAACTCATTGACAGATAGCACACTGCGTGAGAAAAAATTGTATTCAGCTGTTTGCTGGACACTACCTGAGTTAATATGTCTTGCTTGTGGCTTAACCTTCTCAATTGAACCATGCTTTCAATGGTTGCATATATGAATACTCGGTAACCAACTTCACAGCTGATTGGAAAAGTCTGCATTGAATTTGAGATTTTCATTGGAAAATAAACAATAAAATATATCTTACTAATGCAAAATGTCTGATTCCGTACACAGTGAGGCACCTCCTTCGGTGCGTTTGACAAACGATGATTTTCGTAAACTTTTGGCTACACCACGAGCACCGCCTGGTGGAACAACTGGCAATTTAGCCACCGCCACCTTTGCAACTCCCGGGGCACCAGCCTCTTCGGAAAAAAAGAAAACCCATCCCAGCAGCAGTGAACGTGGAGACTTGCGGCGGAAAAAGAAAAATTTCTATGCTGCTTTGAAAAAACAAGAAGACAACAAATTGCAAGAGTTGTCTGAGAAGTATCGTGATCGTGCCCGTGAGCGGAGAGATGGGGCCAATCCCGATTATCAAAATGTAGGAACGCCAGGACACAGCAGTACTACCAATGCTTACAGAGCTGTGGCACCCGACATGAAATCAGGAATTGATGCGGCGGAAAGGAGAAGGCGTATTATACAGGAATCCAAATTTTTGGGTGGTGACATGGAGCATACTCACTTGGTGAAAGGTTTGGATTATGCCCTATTGCAGAAGGTGCGGTCCGAGTTGCATGTTAAAGAGCAGGAGGAGCGTGAGTTGGCAGCCGCTGCTGCCGCTTCAGAAAAGATGAAAATGGCTGAAGCCGCAGCAGCAGCTGAGCGCTTGGAGGCTGAACGTAGAGAAGCAGAAGACAACAATATGAACATTAAAGGGCCTATGGCGCGTAACATTTATAATTTAGTGCAAGCAAGACGCTCCAAGGAAGTACAACGCTGTGAACTCTTTGCTCCGGGACGTATGGCGTATGTTATTCATTTGGAAGAAGATGATACCGGGGAGACGGACATACCCACCACTCTAATTAGATCTAAATATGAAGTACCCCTAAATAGGGAAGATGCTGCCACCTTAACCACAAACGATATTGTTATAAATAAACTGTCACAAATTCTCTCATACCTCCGTGCAGGAGGACGCAATAAGAAAAACAAGAAACGTGATAAAGACAAGCCTTTGTTCCATGAAAGAGATATACACGAGCTAAATTCTACATCAAAAACACTGCATAAAGCCCAGCCTGCAGGTGATTCCATATATGATGATATAGGAGACTACCAGCCAACATTGAAACCCGACAACAAATCCAAACCTGACAAATATTTACAGCCACCCACAGCAGGGGCTGGGGCAGCTAAACCCGCCACATATTTCAATGAGGCAAATAAGGTGCCCGAAGAAGCAGAACCTCTTATAACCACTATACCTCCGCCTCCTAAAATCAACAAATCAATAGTATCGCGTTTTGCCAATGAACCCGAAGGTTATGCTGAATGTTATCCCGGTTTAGAAGAGATGAACGATGCAATAGATGATTCTGACGATGAAGTTGACTATACTAAAATGGATCTGGGCAATAAGAAGGGTCCAATCGGACGTTGGGATTTCGATACTCAGGAAGAGTACTCTGACTATATGAGTACAAAAGAAGCTTTGCCCAAAGCGGCCTTCCAATATGGTGTGAAAATGCAGGATGGTCGTAAGACACGCAAAAATAAAACAGAAAAAAGTGAAAAGGCAGAATTGGACAGAGAGTGGCAAAAAATTCAGGTAATATTGAACAATACGCATTCCTTACGAGAAATATCAAACAACAATGATTTTCTTTTTTTAGGGTATCATACAAAAACGTAAAACTAAGCCTTCTTCAGATGAACCTGATTACAAACAAGCTAAATATTAGCGAAATATATACCACATACTACATGCATATATTCTCAGGCATATTTTTAAAATGCTATCGTCAAAAATTACTATAAATAAAGTTGAGAACGAAAATTAACTATTGAACCAATTACATCTTGTACTTTGTGATGCTAGGTTAAAATAAACATTACATAAATAGTCAGTCTGCCGCAAGCAGAACTCTGTCCACATCAGTTCTCCCCTCTAGAAACAGTTTGAAACAGTTTCAATTCAAAAATTAATTGGATCAATTAATTTCGTGCTTGAATCCGATTTATTTTTTTTTCTGTGTGTGTGTAACTAATATAGAAATTAGTTGGAATTTTCAAAAAATTTCAATAATTTTTTAATTTTATCAATTGAAAATTTTAATCATTTTTAAATTGGATCAATTAAAATAATAATTGAAAATTTCAACCATTTTTTAATTTGATCAATTAAAAAAATTAACTGAAAATTTAAAAAATTATATAATTATTTAATTGGATCATTGAAAAAATTGATTGAAGATTTCAAAAACGTCCATCATTTCATTAATTGATAATGCAATTTTTTTATTGAAATTTTTTTCACTTACATTTTTAAAAACGACTGTCGACTCGACGGCTTTGGCCGTCCCCAAATATTAGGCTCATTGACTTCACATTTGCATATTACGACAAGCGTGGCCACTGTGCAGTTGTCATCTCTCTATCCACTGTGCCTCAGTGTTCGTCCACAGTTGTTTACGTAAATACTCTTATGCCAGCCAGTCATCCGAACATATCTTTGTTCACTTACCAGAACATCATTACACACATCTTTATTCATGGGCTGACCACACAACCATCCGTACATATGTTTGTTGATATGAACATACGCTGGCCGTGGTTATCCGCTCAAGTGGTGGACATTAATACACACTGGTAAGAAGGGTATAGGAACTGATGTGGTAAAGGGCATTTATATCTTGGCACTAGTGATCCCATTGAAAGCCGTTATTCGACGTCTTTTTTAACAAGACAAGTGGAATATATTTCTCATTTGGTTCATTTGACACTCTGTACTTAATGTGACACCTTTCTGAGGATTGGCATGACTCGCTCGAGCGACGAAACCATTAGACATGGTTCGCAATCGTCCACTCCGCCCTGGAGATCGCATCAGCTAACGCGAATCGTTCTCTTCCTAACGCGAATCGTTCGCCTCCCAACGCGATCCGTTCGCTTCTCAACGCGACACATTCGCTTCCCTACGCGACTCGTTTGCTTCCTCACGCGACTCGTCGCTTCCTAACGCGTTCCGTTCGCTTCGCAACGCGACTCGTTCACTTCCTAACGGGATTTGTTCGCTTCCCAACGCGATCCGTTCGTTTCCCAACGCGACTCGTTCACTTCCTAACAGGATTTGTTCGCTTCCCAACGCGATCCGTTCGCTTCCCAACGCGACTCATTCACTTCCTAACGAGATTTGTTCGCTTCCCAAGGCGATCCGTTCGCTTCCCAACGCGATCCGTTCGCTTCCCAACGCGACACATTCGCTTCCCTACGCGACTCGTTTGCTTCCCAACGCGACTCGTACGCTTCCTTACGCGACTCGTTCGCTTCCTTACGCGACTCCTTCTCTTCCCTACGCGACTCGTTGCTTCATAACGCGATCCATTCGATTCCCAACGGAACTCGTTCGCTTCCTAACACGATTCGTTTGCTTCCTAACGCGACTCGTTCGCTTCCCTACGCGATCCGTTCGCTTCCCTACGCGACTCTTTGGCTTCTTGATGCGATCCGTTCGCTTCCCAACGCGACGCATTCGCTTCCCTACGCGACTTGTTTTGCTTCCTTACGCGACTCGTCGCTTCCTAACGGGTTCCGTTCGCTTCCTTACGCGACTCATTCGCTTCCTAACGCGATCCGTTCGATTTCCAACGCGACTCGTTCGCTCCGTTACGCGATCCGTTCGCTTCCTTATGCGACTCGTTCAGTTCCTAACGCGATCCGTTCGGTTCCTAACGCGATCCGTTCGGTTCCTAACGCGATCCGTTCGCTTCCTAACGCAACTCGTTCGCTTCCATCCTAACTCCACTCTTATCACTACAGTGCCAAGCCAGAATAGTTGTGCTGCCCGAGGTTCACGTACAAGCCATATCCGAGTCCCGTATCAGCCCAGCCGAAACATACCAGGAACCATCCGTCCGAGTACCGAAAAAATCTACCGAATACCAGCGAAAACATCCCAAGAACCATTCGTCCGAATACCGAAGAAATCTACCGAATACCAAGGCGACCCGACCCAATGAAGCGCCGCACTGAGTGACACCAATCAACGCACTGAAACTAAAAGCTAAGTACGCCATCGTGAATTGTAATTGTTGTTGTTGTAGCAGTGTGTTGTACACTGAGGCGGCAGCCCTTGCCGATAAAGGACTCCATCTGGTCAATCCGGTACGTACAACCGGCTGCCATGGGATTGCATTGTAGCAACTGAAGTATATTATCAATCAAAACCTAGATTACGTACCCCGAAAGGAATATTTAAATGTTTTATTATTTGAGATTACAAACGATGGTTGATATTATCATTTTCGTGATTGAAGCAGTTCGATTAGAAAATTAATTGGATCAAAAAATTTTGTGATTGAATCCCATTTTTATTTTTTCTGTGCATGGTCACTTAAGAACAGGGACAAAACAAATGTAGAATATTGGTCAGATATTTCATTTTCACCTCACCTAAATGCTTCCACCAGGGCCCGATAGTATTTGACGGATTGTCTCTTCTTATGATCACAGCAATAGCTGTGATTTGGTCCCGACTGAAAGCTTTCTAGCCTACTTGGGAAATCTTATTTTCTTCTTTTCTCTGGTTTGGTGCTCGACAAACTGTCAAAATGGCCTGCACACTGTTTCGGATGCGGTATCAGTCGCCATGAAATGCTATTGCGCGACTAGACTTGTGTTCCTCGACGGGTTTTTGAGCTCATGATTATTTTGATTGAGGTTATGGTTATTTTGAATTGCGTTATGGTTATTTTGATTGAGTTTATACTTATTTTAAATAATAAAAAAAATCTTTTTTTAAATTTTGTTATACATTTATTTTTGTCTGCTTGCTTAATCATAACTTTAAAATATATTCTTATTATTTTGTATGTAATATATATATTTTTGTGTGTGTGTGTGTTTTTTTTTGTATATGTATGTATATATATATATATATTTTATAATGTGTAATGATAATTATAATAATATAATACAATTTTGTTTTTGTAAGACAATTTAAAATTTATAAAATTTTAAATATGACACCTAAAATGTGCAAAAGAGACAGTAAAGGGGAGACAGTAAGGGGGAGGTGGCATTATTGTTTTTGCAGTTCCTCTTAATAGCGCTAAAATGGATTGAATGATTCATATGAGGAAAGGGAGGGTGGTTGGTTGGTTAACTACTAAAACTATATGTAATATTATTGACAATTCTTATTGTTGTTATTTAGTTATTAGGGGGAGGGGGGCGGTATGTCTACATGTTGTCAAGTTTAAAAATGAGCCTTGCTAAAGCTACATAAAATGATGATGTGGTGCATTTTGTATGGAAGAGGAGAGAGGGAATGCCTTCTTAAAGGGTTACTTAAAACTGAGTCTATACGTGTGTGTGTGTGTGTTTGGAGTTCGCCCCTAATGGGAGGAATGAGCGGAAGGAGTTAGATTATTGATTGGCTTGGGGCGACTCTATTTGTTAATAAACTACAAAATGAGATAACTTTTAAAGATTATTAATAATCTTTGGTTTTTTATGTTAGACCGATATTTTTGCTGTTGCTTTTGTTTTAATAATGCTTGTGTTCTTTCAATCATTCCAATTACTTGCTGATCCAGCAGCTGTGGTTGTTGTTGTGGAAGCCGAAAAATTGCTACTAGCTCCTCCCGCCGACGATTGAGGTGTGGTCTGGGGTGGCTTTCGTTTCTCCACTAGCTTGATATCTTTGACACACAGATCATGCTTCGATTTGGCAGCAAATTTAATAACTGCTTGCGTGCTGACCTGGGGCACATGCCTCAAGTCCAACCATATCAATTGGTCACATTTCGCCAAGTGATCCAACGAGAGCTCAGATACCAAACGGCAGGCGCTCAAATTTAATTCGATTAAATTTGCAATTGCTGTAGGCGATGTGCCGATTTGTGCTACCCCAGCATCTGTAATGCGTTGACACGACGACACATCCAAATGGACAAGGTGGGGCAAAGATTGGGTTATATAGCGCAAAGCCACATCCGAAATATCGGTGCCTGCGATTTTAAGCGTTTTCAAGTCTCTTAATCTAGTTTTTGAATCAGCCAGACCGGGTCTTGAGTCCTTGGGTGGCGATAGTATATCACGTATGGCTGCATCATTTAAACCACGCACAAAACTTAAGTCTAATATTTGCAAGGGTGGGCATAGGCAGGTGTGCAAAGCTAAAACAGCTTGTATGGGACAATTTTGCAGGGAGAGATTTTTCAAGGCGGGCAAGCGAGCAATGATCCAGGCCAATTGCCTTTTGGCAATCTGAGTCCAATCTAAGATCAAGTGCTCAGGTTGCCGACGTACTATGGCGGTGAGAAGAGATGCGGAGAGTTTTATCTCTGAACAGTTCATGGTTTTCCATAGAGCAGGATCGACAGCCACATTCGACCACACCTTGCAGACGGAGCAGCATGTCACCAAGGTCTCTTGCGGCAAATAGCGGAAAATTATTTTTAAAAGCGTGGCATCAAGTGCCAAATTGGGACCGGAATAGCCTCCGGCAACTCCTGCGCCCACTCCGCCATATGCTGAAGTATGGGAAGATCCAGGTCTGACTACATATTGAGGCTTCTTCAAGACCCTAGACGAAGAATTCAATATCTGCTGGGCCAAATGAGATCGCACCGAATTCTTTTTTCTTGAGCCATGACTGCCATTGCCTGCCCCCGAGCCGGCCACATTGCAATCAATGGAGGCATTGGCATCAATACTGTCTTGCATGCTACTGCACATGCTGAGGCCATCATCACTACGGCGCCGCTTTATTTTATCCACCGTATTGGGCGATATGCCTGGCGAGGGGGTATCATAATTTCTTTCTGTCTTAACTTCAATGGGCATATGGCGTTTCACTCCATGCTTCCAGTTGTTGTTGGTGGTGTTAGAAGAACCCGTTTCCATTTCTGATTCACTGGTGAAAACAAACTCGTTGTAGGCACCCATAGTCGAAGGCATATGACTTTCAATATGTTCGGAGTTAGTAATGTTTACACCACCCACCGAGGTTCGTCTCACCTCTGAGGACTTTTGTCGGGCACGAAAATGACGAGGCTGGAATGGGAAATCAAAACATAAAGAAGTTGCATATTAATAAGGAATCAAAAAAAAAAAAAATCAAGCTTACCTTGTAATCATTGTTCTTGCCCGACTTGCAACAACTGGGACATTCCCAACTATTGGGAAGATCTTCGTTGACAATGCCTTTTGCATCCGCAGCATACTCAGTGCCATCCAATGCCGATAATGCACAATCCGGATGAGCAATCTCATAGCACACAGAACATTCCATCAACGCCGAGGGTCCATCCAACGAGGCTAACTGTTTTGTCTGCGGCGATACGGGCGTTTGACGCCAACCATCCAAATGGCAAAATACACATTGAGCCGTCACCGGAAGCATTGGGGAGAGACATTGACGCATCATACAAGTTTGCTTGGCCCTGCCAGGTCCACCAAATTTCACCATATCAAGGCAAAAACTGCATTCTCCACAATCGGAGCGTTGGCAGGCGGCACAATTTTTACATCGTGTGCGTCGTCTTCGAGGCTGACCCAAGCCCGTAACATTTGGGGAAATTTTGGATGATTCATTGGGGGAATGACAATTGTCGGGATTAGAAGAGCTGCTGTGATGATGCAACGATGTTTGTATGGGTGGCAGATTTTGTTGCGTTGACGAAGGTGCATTACTGCTTGAACTACTATAATTCGAACAAGAGGCTATAACGCTTACAGCATTATTGCCGGCGGCAGCAGCTACGGCATTTGCCAAATGCATTTTCTTGGGTGGACGATACTTAATGTTATCCGTGGGAGATACAAATGTGGGTGCTTGTTGTTGCTGTGCTTGCGTTTGATTGTTTTGATTTTGTTGAGTCGTTGTCGCCGTCGTCGTCGTCGTCGTCGTTGACGATAGGCAGCCATTTTCAATGGGCTCCTTTTTTATGGTGATACCATTGTCCGTTGTCACAGTGGTTGTTCCACTAAATGCCAAATGTGAAATATGTGTCCCACTCGAGGACTCTGCAGCTTGCAGGGCCTCCAATTGTTGTTGCTCCCTTATAATTTCGGCATTTTTTCGGGCGATTTCCTGCTTGATTTCTTGCTTCACCCGCGAACGTTCATATTCCTGAAACTGCGGATGCATAAGGCCAGGGGGCTTGAGAACCGATTCGCCCGTTATAGCCAACTCCGGCTTATCCTTACAATGGCGCTCCACCAAAGTGCGTACATCCTTGATAAGCGCCACGGGATCCCGCACTAATTCGGGAACATTCTTCTTGTTGGGAGGCAAATCATACAGATACATAACGATTTCCTTCAAGCCAAATAGCTCATAATGCGTCAGATGTATATGGGGCCGAGATGACATTTCATTCTCCTCTACCGAAGGCTCACCCTCTAAATGCGAATGGCCCAATAACACATAGACATAACGCGCCAATACATACCACAACATTTCCGTAAAGAAGGGATAACGGAATTTCTGAGGCACTTTGGTGGTGTCCTCAACTTGGGCAGTTTTCAATTGCTTATCAATGCCAAAGGAATGCAAGAAATTGCCACCAAATACCAATGAGTCCGTTGGGGTATACACGGCATGTATCCAACCGGTGGGTATAAAAAATGTGTTTCCTGCCGTCAGATAAACTCGAGCACATTTCTCCACTGTATCGCCAAAGAAAATGTCGGCTTGTTTGCCTGATAGCACCCATTTTTCATAAAGCTGCAGATTCTTTTCCGTGGGCGGTATAAGCCAGAATACCTTGCTACCCTTCAAGATGTGATACCAGACTGACGTACCACCAAAATCTATGTGAAAGTCTGTGTAGCAGTTTTTCACAGACATCAGGCAATATTTCTGCACCTTGGGATACATCATATTACCTAGAATATTTGTAGCTTCTCTCTGGGCATCTTTTAAGCTCTTCGGCCACACAACATCTACCCAATCGATTTGTCGCACCACCTCGGGACTTTGTATGAAGTTGTCCAAACGGGTGTGAGAAAATTCTAAAGAGATGACATTAAGTAAGCGATCCTTTTGAGGATTGTCATAATACTGTTGCCATTCTTTCATGGTCATCTGTAAATTCTTTTGCGTATTAACATCCATGACATCAAGAATACGCCGAGATCCAACGCAAAGGCGTACATCGTTCACAGTAAACTCGTTGGAATCCGGCATGCGTATGCCCAAACCAGCTTTGTCACGAAACAGCAAAGGAATATTGAATCCATATTGTTGCAGGAAGCTACAAATAAATGAAGAAAAAGGTTAGTGTGATGGAAACATTTTTCTAACTAACAAAATTTTTGTATTTTTTTGTATGCTTTTGAAGGGGAATGTCTCTGATATGTGAATTTATCTGCACTTAGAATGTCCGAACTTTCTACAGAGAAGCATTGTAGCTGCCATGGAAGGTTTATAGTTTGACGGAAATCAATTTATTCCAGCGTAAAAGAAGTTAGTCATTGGAAAACATCCTATAATGGATTGAGGCTACTTGACTTTAGCAATAGTGCAAGATTTCTACAAGCCCACTTGGTCGTTACCCAATCAATCAACAAGAAACCCCTCATGCAATGAGAGCTGCATGGCATTTGGTGTAAGAGGTACAATTTATACTGGATTGACCCGACCGGTTACGCACACCATCCCTCGGTGTGAGGTTTTGCCTGTGCAGAGAGTGGTTGCGCGTTCAGATGTTCTCTGGCTTGACGAGTATAGTCGTAGTTACTATTTATTTAGGGGCAAACTTTTCACATATCAATGAATGCAGTCCGATTCAAGTTTAAGCTTAATGATAAGGGATTTCCTATTTATAGACGAGTCCGAACGGCGTGGCGCAGTGCGACACCTCTTTGGAAAGAAGTTCTTACGTGGCATATCACCTCACATTAGTAGGGGGATAACCACCGCTGAAAAATTTGTTTCTGATGGTCTCCCTTAGGATTCAAACCCAGAAGTTCAGCGTCATAGGCGGACATGCTAACCTCTGCGGTACGGTCAGCAGTGGGTAACCAATGTCTGACATGTCTCAAACGGCAGCAGGTTCAGCATCACCTTAGTCCAAATATTGATGCGGCAGTGTCTGAAAATTAACCGATATTGAAATTTGAGAAGAATTTTTAAGTCATCATTAACGCCGCAGCCGCACTCGATTTTGATGGATTGCTTGTTGTTGTTATTGCAGCCGTGTGTTGTACACTGAGGCAGCAACCCTCGTCGTTGAAGGATTCCATCGGCACAATCCGGTACGTACAACCGGCTGCCATGGGATTGGTGATGGATTGGTTGTCGTTGTTGTTGTTGCCATATTTTCATGGAGAGGCGGCGATCCTCGTCAAGCTCCTGTAGGTGAGCAAGGACCTATCGCCGCGGGAACAGGGTGCCCTTTGGTTATTTAAAGGGGCCATTAATTCGCCTTGTCATATCGAGCATTAGAGGAACTCAGTATTTGTGCAAGATCTGGTGCCACCCGACCTCACACAGAGACCGCCGTTGCATCTACTCCGTACGACGCGTCCGCTAGCTCGTAGCTAAGCCTCTCGTGACAGCAATGAACACCACACTCACAGCTATCCCGTGCAGGGTGATGGATTTGTGTACGAATTGAGTGACAAAAAGTTGATCGACATGTGGCTACAACAACAACGAGATACCTATCTACCTCGTTACAGACACCTGTGAAAAGGAATAGATCAACCGACGCGGGATAACTATGCGCACCACACTGGCTAGAACTACGGCTCTTGCTTAAATACAGATTGCCTATGGTGACCGATATGACAAGGCAAGGAAGTGGCGCCTTTAAGAAACCAATGGCTATAAGTTCTCGCGGCGATCGGTCACTTGGATCGTAAGAACTTGCTCACATCTGGAGCTTGATAAGGATCGCCGGCACGGGGTAACTACCGTTTTTTTTAAGTGAACAAATTTCATAAATCCGTTCCTACAATTATTAAAACAGAGGTGCCTATTGGAAACTTTAGTGATTTTGGCGAGTAAAACCGCTTTTTTCGTAAAAACACATCTGGCAACATTGGTAACTGCCAAATAAACATATGTTTCATTAATTATTACAAAATAAATAAATCTGCTGAGCAATAATGAAAGGCACTAGCTGAAACTACCTGGGAGCTATGGGGCGCGTCCACAGATTATGGATAGTGGAATGCTCCATACGAAGTAGCTGCAAATGCAGTCGCTGACAATCAGCGGGACAATCCCATGGCAACCGGTTGTAGGTGCCGGATTGACCCGTTGAGATCCTTCAACGGCAAGGGCTGCCGCCTCAGTGTACAACATACTGATAGAAAAACAACAACAACAATCAGCGGTATCGAGTGGAGAATTTCCGGCTCTTGCCTAAATACTGAGTGCCTACGATGCTCGATTTGACAGTTATTGACAAGTTGTTGGCGCTGTTAAATAACCACTGGCCAACTTGTTCCCGCGGCTATCGGTCGTATACACCGATAAAAGCTTGCTTGCCAATAAGGGTTTAACGAGGATCGCCACTTCTACATGCAAATGTGGCTACTACACAATGAGCATCGCTACCTCTACATACAAACATGTGGCTATAACAACAACAACGAGGTACCTGTGTAGAGGAATAAATCAACCGAGGAGAATCAGTTAGCGGGGAAGAAGACACACGGGGGGGCAACCTCGACAGTTCGACGATTTCGATTGGAAGGGGTACTTCAGGAGAATTCCCACTATGGATTAGGCCGCAAGGAAGACAGAAAGTAAACAATATTAGCTCAGTATCTCTGGGGTTTTAACCAAGCGCATTAGCCATAGCCAATATAGGCAGTATTATAAATATATGCAGTCTGAAACATGTATGTAATAATTTAAAGAAATCAGCCACCCACCAAGATAATGCCATCCTCGTAGGCACCAACTTTCGCACTCTGCTGGTCTTCAAAACAACAAAATCCCAATGATAACCAAGATCTTCAAAACAGTAGATAAAGCCTCTTCTTGTGATGTCCTTTTGTCTGCCTTTCAACATCATATAAACCCAATTCGTTTGGACAGGAGGAGTTCTCTTATCCACCCGAGATTCATGATTATGACACTGGTTGTTGTTGTTGTAGCAGTTTATTATACCCTCCACCATAGGATGGGGGGTATACTAATTTCGTCATTCTGTTTGTAACTACTCGAAATAATCGTCTGAGACCCCATAAAGTATATATATTCTTGATCGTCGTGACATTTTATGTCGATCTAGCCATGTCCGTCCGTCTGTCTGTCGAAAGCACGCTAACTTCCGAAGGAGTAAAGCTAGCCGCTTGAAATTTTGCACAAAAACTTCTTATTAGTGTAGGTCGGTTGGTATTGTAAATGGGCCATATCGGTCCATGTTTTGATATAGCTGCCATATAAACCGATCTTGGGTCTTGACTTCTTGAGCCTCTAGAGTGCGCAATTCTTATCCGATTGGAATGCAATTTTGCACGACGTGTTTTGTTATGATATCCAACAACTGTGCCAAGTATGGTTCAAATCGGTCCATAACCTGATATAGCTGTCATATAAACCGATCTTGGGTCTTGACTTCTTGAGCCTCTAGAGGGCGCAATTCTTATCCGATTTGAATGAATTTTGGCACAACGTGTTTTGTTATGATATCCAACAACTGTGCCAAGTGTGGTTCAAATCGGTTCATAACCTGATATAGCTGTCATATAAACCGATCTGGGATCTTGACTTCTTGAGCCTGTAGAAGTCGCAATTGTTATCCGATTTGCCTAAAATTTTGTACGACGGATTCTCTCATGACCATCAACATACGTATATATTATGGTCTGAATCGGTCTAAAGCCCGATACAGCTCCCATATAAATCGATATCTCTATTTTACTTCTTGAGCCCCCAAAGGGCGCAATTCTTATTCGTATTGGCTGACATTTTACACAGGTCTCCAACATATAATTTAATTGTGGTCCAAACCGGACCATATATTGATATTGCTCTAATAGCAGAGCAAATCTTTTCGTATATCCTGCTTTGCCTAAGAAGAGATGCCGGGAAAAGAACTCGACAAATGCGATCCATGGTGGAGGGTATATAAGATTCGGCCCGGCCGAACTTAGCACGCTTTTACTTGTTGTGTTCTATCTTTCGTCTACTTGATTCTGTTGAGTGTTAAGACCCAGGAACTCTACGACTAAGATGGGGTGCGTCCACAGGGATCTGGTTCTGAGTCGAGTGGGTCTAGCTACGCAGTTAAACATGTGACGTGTATCGTGCGGTCCCTGGTTACAATCGGGACATACATATTGCACGTCGGCACCAATCCTTTCTCTGTAGGAGTTGAGGCGGCTGAATCTGCCGGAACGTAATTGAGCCAGAACTACTCTGGTCTACGGGGCCGAGGGAGGTCAATTTCTTCAGGTGATGTGTAGTCCCTGGTTATAATCGTCTAGATTGCAGCTACACTTGTCGACCGTGGGAAGTTAACGGCTTTAAGTCAACATTTAATTTCCCATTACTTTCGTGCGAATTTTTCGATTTGCTTTTGGAGCGCAAGTTATTTGTGTTATAGTCATATTGGTGATGGCAATAGGTAAGTTAGGTTAAGCCTTTTATTAAAATGACACTCCAAATTAAATAAACATCTTGTTCTGACTGGTTGAAACAAATTTGCTAGAAATTTAATATGTAAGTAACGGCGAATCGAATTTTATTCGCCTTGTTTAAAAATGTTGACATATCGAGTTCCCACAAGAGATGCTTCCTTGCAGCAATTCGCCTTGGCATTCTTACGATTTTTGTTTGTTTTGGAACATATGAGTTTTTACACTTACCCAACATTCAAATCGCTTCCACGCATTTCGCGTACCATGCCAGTCTGAGCAAATTTTGCGGATTCCAACTTCTCGGCAACGCTAAAACCTCTGATACCTTCCAAATCATCGTCACCTACAGTCCATTCTTCCAAATATTGTTTTCGCTCCTTGCGTTCACGCTTAAAAGAAATAAATAATAACATTCAATAAAATATACGTATACGCAAGTGAATACCTCTTCATGTTTAAAATGTAAGATAATACCAAAATTGATTCTTTTTCTGTGTTAACCCTAATGATGTTTACAAAAAAATTTATGTTTTCTAGATGCTGTAGAGCTGTTATTTAGTCAACAAGCAAACTAAAGAACAGAGCTTTACATATGTAGTTCGTTCTTCTCCAATTCGTATCGTGTCTGTCCATTGATGCTTTTATCCTTTAAGTGGAATGAATTTAAAAATAAACTCGTTTTGCAACTTGTTTCGCATCCATCCCGTATGACATACAATGCAGGTAAAGCGAAAAACTTTCAGCTTGATGTTATAAGAACTTATCCACTCACATCTTCTTTGGGCATGCAACATGTTTTCAGCGTCAGCATAAAAAGGGAATACATAATAAAGAAAATGAAAATATATTCTGTTCTGGTCGATCTCTATTGCAGCAATATTATCTTTAATGATTCCAAAGATGGTACAAAATACAGGATGACGCCTTCAACTAAAAGTAAAGCTTTACGCAAAGCTAAATATCCATCTCACACATTCTAGATCATACAAAGGAAAATTTTTCATCTCATAAGATCATTTAGATGAAAAATTTCAAAAACATCCAATTTTTACCAAATATCCATGAAAATAAAATTAAACGAATTTTTAAAGAAGCTGAAAAGGCAAAGCTTCAATATGCTCTGGACGTACCGTGATAAGTAAAACCTGAGACTATGGAATCGGCAATGGCAAAAACCACACAATGACCTAATTGCGTCCATTGTTCATTACACAATCCCATGGTAGCCGGTTGTACGTACCAGATTGACCCGATGGACTCCTTCACCGACAAGGCCTGCCGCCTCAGTGTACAATGCACAATGAAAAATGACGCGAAATACGTACTTGGGTAACAAAAGCCTCTTCAATACCAGGGATGCCAAATTAGTGCTTTTTCGCATTAGAATTGGTGCTTTTTAGGACACCAAAAACTCGAAAAAGTTTCTCCTATTCCTATAAGAAAAGCAGAAACTTCTCTCGTATCAATGAATAAAGTCCGATTAAAGTTAAAGGCTAATAATCAGGGATCACTTTTTGCCGAGTCCGAACGGCATGCTGCTTAACCACATCTCTCCATAGAAGTCTTAAATGGTTGATAACACCACAAATGTGGCCGGCATTTATGACAGGAACACCACCACTGAAAACTTTTTCTGAGCCTCTACCCGGGATTTGTACCTAGGTGTTCTTATGGTTTGACCAAATCAACATCTGAACGATCAAAGCCAAGACATTCGATGGCGACGCGCAATTATTTGGCATAAATCCGTTGCGATTTTGAAATTGCAATGAATATTGTTAAAGTTATGCACGTTTTTGTATAGCCGTTGCGATTTTGAAATTGCAATGAATGTTGTTAAAATTATGCACGATTTGTGAAATTTTTCAAAATTGCAAGTTAGTGCATTTTTACTTTTTTTCGCAAAATTGTACTCTTGTTTACCCTTTTTACAATTTTCGTTACGTTTTTGCTTGTAAATTGTTAGCTCAAGACAACCCTGGAACAAGACAAGAAGTGCCGAATTGCTACTGAGGCCAAGTATGCGGCAGACCAACCGAAGGATTGGTATAGGAAGAAATGAGAACAATCCCATGGCAGACGGTTGTACGTAGCGTACCGACCCGATGGATTCCTTCATCAGCAAGGGCTGCCGCCTTATTGTACAACACACTGCTACAACCAGGAATGCAAAATTCAGTACTTTTTCCACCCGATGAGTACCGTAGTACCCTTGCGACGGACTTAGTACTTTTTCAAGCACAATATTTTTTTCAACCAATTCGGATGTTTTCGAACCTTTTGATTAGATCAGCCGATTAACGAAATTAACGAAATTTACCAAGAAAAAATAGGGATATTCAATAGGGATATGCAATAAATTGTTTTTGGTAGATTACTACTCATTTTTGTGAAGTGTGGTTCAGATCAGACCATATGAGGATATAGCTACCCTGTAGACCGACAGCCCGATCTCCTGATATAGGATATTAAGGCCACAAAAGATCTATTTATTACACGATTTCGATGACAATTGGCACAGTGAGCTCTAGTAGATCCCTAACCATTCTTGTTAAATGTGGTCCGGATCGGATCATATTTGGATATAACTGCCATATAGACCGATCTCCCGATATAGAGTATTGAGCCTATTTAAAGAGCGTTTTTCATCCGATTCCGATGAAATTTGAAACAGTGAGCTTTGGTACCCCTTTACATCCTTTTTTGTTGAATATCGTCCAGATCGGACCATATTCGGGTGTAGCTGCCATACAGACCGATTTTACGATATAGAGAATTGAGCGTATAAAAGGAGCATTTTTCACCCGATTTCGATAAAATTTGAAACAGTGAGTTTTGATAGACTTCTACACTTTTTTTTCATATCGTCTTTATCCAAATATTGTCCGATCTAATATTCAACAAAAAGGTGTAGAGGTCTATGAAAACTCACTGTTTCAAATTAAATCAAAATCGGAAGAAAAATGAAATAAAAGTTTACCTTTAGAAGAATTTCTGAAATAATATCAATAAAATTTTGTCTTTAATAACTTTCTTTAAAATAGTGTCTTTAAAAATGTCCTTAACATTTCGTGTTAAGATTTTTTTATTTATTATATATATATATTACTTTTAATTCCTTTTTGTTTTTGGTAGGATGGCGGGAGGGGTATTGCCCTCTGATAAGTCCTTTCATTTGTGTGCAATATGTTCTTAGTCGTCCTACAGGACAGTTTGGTGCTGTTTATATTGGGAGGGGAGGGTCGGTCCTTCCGACGCTAAGACCTATACTACCATTTATTTGAGTCCTTTATTGTAGCGATCTACATGTGCTGCCGAACGGCAGGACGAGATCCAGATACTTGAATCCTTATTAGATTTGAACTCTACTGACATAGACCTTTCTTTAAATTCCCACATTACACCGATCGAACTACACGTCCTATTAAAGGTTATTTAATGGGTGGGCCGGTCCCAAACTCTGCCAAATGTGTATGTCAGATTCGTAGTCAACCCCCAAATAACTTTTATTTGATAACCATTTTGTGACATTGGACATTCATGCCCGTTTTGGGGATTTTTAAGGTAGGGCAGACCCCTTATAACAGATTTGTACTCAACTTCCAAATACTTAAATCCCATGACAGCCAGTTGTACGTACCGGATTGACCCGATGGAGTTCTTCATTGGCAAGGACTGCCGCCTCAGTGTAAAACACACTGCGACAACAACGGGCGGGTTGAGGGCGCCCCTCAGACAATATGGAAAAAAAAATTTATGTCAGATTCTTACTCTACTTTTGAATACCTTTCATTTGATACCCATATTGTCCAAAGTGTCCAGTTGGGACACTGCCGAATACAAAGGGTGAAATTTGAATACCAAGTTCGTACTCTACTCTTAAATATCTTTCGTTTGATACCCATTTTGTGCCAATTTGTAAACTCCTACTCCTAGGTTATTTGACCCCTAAGTTTTATACCAATTTCATGTTTTGGGGTACCATAAGGTGGCATACAAAATTTCACTTAAATCAGTGCACCCATCTCCGAGATCTGGCGTTTTTGAAATTGAAGAAAGGGCAAGAGTTGGATATGGCAAATCCATTTGGATCTAATTAGATCCAACTCTATTTTATTCGAGATATACTTGGATCTGATCATATCAATTTTTTTTTACTCGTAATATTATAATTATTGTTTAATTTTATAAAATATATACTTCGATGTCCTATTTTTTGCATGATTTCTAGAAAAAAAAGACGAAAATAGTTTTTTTATTATAGGTGAATTAGTGAGGGCAAAAACACGTACATTTCTATTCAAAGTTTCGAATAGAATTTTTCGAATCCAAGCCCCTGATTTGACTTATTGTGTCCTAGACGTCGTAATTCTTAAAATTCGCTGAAATTTGGTATGTAGATGTGGGTTGACCCCAGGAACACAAATCAGAAGTCCGTTTTTGGGGCAAAGGCCCCTGGGCCCTACGAGGCGCCAAAAACACCCCCCTTGGATTGAAGTAAACCAACCTAGGCAAAAGGGTATCAAATGAAAGGTATTGCCGATTAAATCACGAATATGCTGATACATGCATAAAAATTAGACCAGGGAAGGACCTGCGGGGACTTGAGAATTTTGAAATGAAAGCTACCAAGCAGAAGATTACGATAGATATACAAGAAAAAAATATATATACTTAGATCTAAAAGAAAAAAATATAAAAAATAAATCGCGCGATTTTTTTAGGAATATTTATTTCTGTTAGATTATAACTTTTTTCTTTTTTTGCATATCTGTCGTAATCTACGTCGTACCTTTCGTACCTTTCATTTGATATCTATGTTGACTATGTTACTTGGGTTAAAATATCTCAAAACACCTTAGATCCTTCCCGGGTCCAATTTTTACACATTTTTTTTGGATATTCGCAATCATCTGGACAATATCTTTCATTTCATTTCCAAACAATGAAAAATGCATTTTTTCTCAGATTTCCGTCAGTAGTGTCGTTTCGACCGAATGACAACCACTTATTTTGTTTTTAATTACGATGTCGGTAAGTCATCGGATCCGATTTCGGATGATTCATCTGATTGTCGGACCGAAATCGGAACATTTTGTTAGCTGGGAACTTACTACCCATCACTGCGCTAAACTAACCCGACAATGCAATGGATTGACAACACTGTGGCGGTTGAGCGACAAAAACATTTTTGAGTGGATTTTTTAAATTCGAAACATCGAAGTATTGAGTGTATATATTATCCACCACGGCTAGCAAATGAAAGCGAATATTTATGATAAAGAAGACAACGTGGAATAGAAATGAAATGAAAAGACAAAACACACACAACAATCATAATAAAATCGAAAAGAATTCGTCATGCGGCGTTAGTTCGATTTGGAGTCAGTGGTCGACAGTAGGCGGTGTTTTTTTTTTTTTTTTTAACCGCCGACGACGAAATGTTACGACGTTGCACAGTCAGTTATCAAGTGCGCGTACGCATTACAGATTTCTTTCACTCACAAATTTTATTGCTTGCAATTAATTGATATAAATAAAAAAAGTAATTTCACGTGTTAATTACAAATATTTAAGATGCTAATCCCTTTTGTAAGAAGTGGGAGAGGAGTATAACTTACCAGTTGGCGACGCAGCCCCTTTTTTCCAGGCGATTCCGTTTCGGACATCGCCACCACAGTTGTACTGCCTTTTATGTATTTTTATAAGGTTTTTCTTTTATTTCGAAAAATTGAACTTGTTTACACCACAAAGTTGTTTCTGTCCACGACCATTGATTGATCACAGTGTGTGAAGTATTTTTTCCCCGAGAATATACGAAGAACTGCGCCTGCAAATATTAAGTTTTTCCTTTATTAAATAAACTCTTTCCCTTTTCGTTAGGTGGAGTATATATTTTGTTAAATACTAACTAAATATTTATTCACTTATGTATGTATGGGGTTCTGGCACAATATACTATATACACGTTCCATTGACCAGTAGGCTGGTTTTTGACATTTCACTAACTTGGTTATTTTCATACGTTTTATTTAGTGTTCTTATTCATTTTTGGTTGCAGCAAAAGATTTTTGGTTATATTTTTTATATCCATATGTGCTTTTGTACCCTATATATGTACACTTGAAAATATGTGTGTGTGACGTTAAAACTATTATCGTGTTTATCATTACCGCAGGTCGGTTAGTTAAGTGTTGATGGTGGTTTTATTTTCGTTTTGCTTATATTTGTATTATGTTGAACAACCCGAATCCGAATATAAAAAATATATCGACGAAAAGACGAAAATGCGGCGGGGACGACAACACGCAGCAGCGGATGTTGGCTAAAGCGTGCGTACCATTCTAACGAAGACTGAAAAATGAAGCGAAACATGGGAATATTACTCATTTGGTGCTCCGATGTGGATTTCATTCCCATGACGTACCTCTGTAAAATTTACTCAAAAGGAAGGACTCTAACAGTGTTGCCATAGTCCAAAATTTAGTGGAAATTCATGTTTTAATTTTGCCGACTTTAAAAACGTGTCAGAACCGAAGCTAAGAAAATAATGCAGAGAACGGCCTATCATATTTTGCAGAGAAATATATGTCAACGCCAATTATAAAGAAACCAATGTTTTTGAAATTCGGCAGAAAGTTTTAATTTTTAGAGCATTGTATGTACTAATCGAACAATACGTATGGGAGCTTAATCTAAATATGAAGAAAACAAGAATTCAATACACAACGGTAGTTATAGTAGAAAATAGTGAGCAAAAATTGTGGGAACATCGGTTAATAAAGGCCCTAGAAATGGAAATCGGGCCATATATGCAATACGTACACTATATAATTTCTGAATCAATTTCTAAGAAAAATCAATTCGATAGTCATAAAAGAACCATAGGTGCAAAATTTCTTCACCATATTATGGCAACATTAGTTCAAGTCAAACAAACATATACCTATATAAAAGCTGAGTTACAAAAGATCCCAAGATCCCCTTGATATATTCAATGTGGCTAAAGTGACCGATAGAACTTTTCTTTTGGAACAGTAGCGAATGATGGTTTTGAGCAAAAACCTTAATTGCCAAAATTTTTGAAGGAACAGCAACACTGTATTCTATCTATCACTCCAAAGAGCCATCCAACCAACAACTCACTCAGTCAGTCAGTCAACCAGCCACACGCTCAATAAACTCACCAACAACTGCGTTTATTAGTATCGTGGTTTATTTTTTTCTTTCCCCATATACATACATGTTTTTATAAGCCCATCTCATTGCTTGTTTGCTTGTTCGCTGGTTTGGTGTGATGACGATTGGCCTTTCTTTTGTACCTATTTCAGTGTTTCCTTCTTAACTAGGCAGGCACATGTATAAATGTATGTATGCACGCGGTATGAATTATTTCACATACCAACGTTAAAGAAACAAAAACAATAAAACAAAACAACACAACACATACTCGGAAATAATAGTCATAAGTTGGTGAACGCTAAATGTTTCGTTTCGCCTTTGGTCCGGCTGCACTGTTACCGCAAACAAAATACAGCTTGTTTTTGTATTCGAATTCTTGTTCGCATAGGGTTGCCAAAACTTTGGAAAAGTTTAACCCCAAACAGCATTTGTATAAAATGGCACAAAAATAATTTGGAAGGTTTTTGAAAATGTGCCAGTATGGGTGCGCTGAAACCGAGAATGACCAAAATACCGACATATTACATGTGTGCAGCGTGCAATTCGTTTTTTGATCGACTAGGAGCAATAGTCAATGCAAAGGTGGTCATATCGAGTAAAAGTGAATGGATTCGGAAATTTTGATTCGTCGTTTAAATTGGCAACACTTTGTGTCACCTTCCTTGTATTTGCGAATTCCATCAATTACTAATTATTTCAATACTAATTATAAACACTGCGAAACATGCTTCTTTCTAGCATTCTATTTTTATTGTATTTATTATTTTTTTATTGTTTTTTTTTTTATTGAAAACATATACCGCAAATGTTTCCCCCGTAAAGGTGGGTATTAAGTTCAGTTTTTACAGTGAAACCCCATATAAAAAACAGTGAAAAAATGGGAGAGAATATTTTTAATTATGATACTAAATTTGTCATTCAGTAAATGCGTTTTTCAAATTGGGCCAACATGATAAAAAAAATGAATTTTCGTTGCAATATTGCTCATTGTCTTTTAAAAAAATAATAACTAATATTAGCAAACATGGCTCTTTGATTTTTATTTTTTATGATAACAATTTACCAAAATAATGCTGGTGGCAAAACATATGATAGGAGGGTTACCTAAATTTCTTTTTATTGGAAAAAAAAACACTTTTTTGACGATTGCTTCAAAAAGGGAAACAATGTTTTGTGAAAACTTTTCATAGTGAAAGTTCATAATACCTACCTTAAAGGTGGGTATTAAGTTTAGTTCTAATGGTGAAACTCCATACAACATATAGTAGAAACAAATTGTGAAAGTACAAGACGAAACGTTTTTCAACTTGGGCCAATAACTCTTGTTGGCAAATACAGTTCTTCCACTTTTATTTTTTGTGATAACACCGCGAAAACAGCACAATTTGCCAAAATAATGCTAGGGGTGAAACATATAATGGAAGTGTTGCCGATGACCGCTTGCGAAAACAGCTTTTTTGAGAATTTCTTCAATAAAGGAAACAATATTTTGTGAAAACTTTTCACAGTGAACGAAATGAATACCTACATTTATCGATAAAACCTATTGCAAATCTGCAATAGGCACAGCGGGAATAATTCTCTTTATCAATGAGTGCTGTTCATTTCAAGTTTAAGCTCAATGATAGAGGACCTCCTCTTATTATCGAGTCCAATCGGCATTGCTCACGAGTTCGGAGGACATTCTCTATTTTAAATGTGAATGTTACCAGAAATAGCGAGGGTATAATCAACGCTAGAATTACCTCCTTATGTATCGTCTTCAGCTACTACACTAGCTTGCCGCGTTATTACCCCTTCTGCAGGTGGTTGATTAATTTTTAACTTTAGTCCGCTGTTTTCGTAAACGTCATGAGAAAGTTTATGCAATTTTTGGAATAATTCTCTACTTTCTAATTTAAAAAATATAACTTCATTGCCAATGCAGTTGAATTCAATTTTTATACAAAACTTGGAATGTAAAGCATACGTTTGCTTCGGTGGAAATTGTAATATTTTTAATAAAAACATTTTTTTTAAATACAAAACGAAAAAATCAAGCCTCAAGCAAACTTATTACAACGGTTTCATGAGCAAATAATGCGTTAACTCAACACAAATAGAAACAAATTTGTTCCCAGGTGGTACAAAAATGCCCATTTTTTGTTTATTCAACAGTCGATGGCAACCCTAGATTAAATACTTGATACAGGTCATAGAATTTATTCAGTCAGTTCGATCTGGGAAGACGCGTAAGATCTATGACGGATGCACGGACATTTCTTTTTTTTTCACTTTTTCTTTTGCTTGCTGATGCGCTGTTCGTAAAATTGGATACGTTCACAAACCTACCACCACCTCTCAAATCACTTAAATTTTTAATTGTTTAGCTTTTTTCTTCACATTTTTGCAGAAGCGTACGTTTAATTTAGCCACTCAAACTTCACAAATGTACATATGGACATACAAACGCACATATGTATGCATAATTTGTAATATATCGTATTCTTTAATTAATGTATGTATCGATTGATATTTTCTTATTCTGAGCATACAATTATCACACTTCGTTTGTTTTCTGTTTTGAATCACATATACCTGACAAATAGATTGATGACGATAATTTTTTTTATTATGTTCTCTATAGTGTTACTTTTTTATTTTTTTTAGCTAAAACTACACACCTTCTTTAGTATAAAATTTATCATTTACATAAAATGCTATGCTTTAAATAGCAACATTTTACGCCTAAGTTAAATAAGTGTTAATCTTGCTTGAACTGCTTTAGATTTTTGGGATAGCTGCGTATATTTTTTTCTTTTGATTTGCACCAGTTTTCGTTAATGTATGGATACGACAAACAAATTAATGCACGAACCACCGAACAAAATTCCACTTAAATAAATACGCCGTTCACACGTCCACACCTTCGGCCAATGGCATCATGAATGAAACAGAGAACGAAGCCGTGATGGCACACCTGAATTCGATAACTAGTAATGAGACATCGAATCAGTGCTGCCACATCATTTTCTATCCTTCATGGGAGTGGCAACCTGAACTATCAAATAAATATTTCTTCGAACGGAAAAAGAAGAAGATTCTAGCGCGACAAGAAAAATTTTTTAGCGAATTTCAAAATTTTCGCTGAGATTGTTGGGAAGAAGATTCTGCTATGGTATATTACGTTATATCAAACCGATGGCAGCCGGTTGTATAAGGTTGCAAGGGCTGCCGCCTCATGGTACGTGTTCGTCTTTTTTTCGTCATGGGAGATGCACATCCCGGAGTGCCTTCTCCGCACGCTTCTGGTCCGTGCCGGGATTGAAAAGAACCTCGTACCTGGTTCTGGCAAACCGCCTCCATCATCGGTCGGTGAGGTGTAACGGGTGCATTTATGATCTTGCTTTGGTACATTTACGATCTTGCTCTGGCCTCACTTCACTACGGGAGTATAGTCATACTGGATATGTTGCAAGGTGCTGTGCGAACATAGCCAGCAGTGGGTCACAAGCGTAGCCGTCGTCGCTTTCTGCGTCCTCGTCGTCGGACTATGTGACTCCCCTGAACTCTCCCGTGCGGCAACAGCAGCATCCCAACCCCCAATATTGCCAGACCAGTGCCGCGATATGTATCATTTTTGCAACTAAACTGCAACGTCTCCGTGGCAAGATCGATGAGATTGTGGATTACATGAGTCGAAATAATATATTGGTCGCAGCGATTCAGGAGGCCTGCATTTGCACAATTGTCACGGATACAATGTGCTATGTAAGCATCGCTCATGATACACCATTCCGTGGAATATGGATCCATCTCGCCTGCGCCTGGCGCTAGTGAGTGCATGGGGATAGCAGTCAGGTCCGGTACTACCGAGATAGAGCTATACAACGTGTACATACCGCCGATTGGTAGCTGTGTCTTAATTAATGGCCAAGCCTACAACCCCGACATAAGTGGGTTACTATCTGGCCATAATCATCTGGTTCTAGGGGACTTTAATGCGCATTACACTTTATGGCATTCTCCCCTAGGTAACGACCAGCGTGGCAGAGCAGATTAAAGGCTTCACGTTTAGCACGGTGAATAAGGATGCCCCAACTAGGATAACGAGGAGGTGCAGCAGCTCGCCACACATTTCATTGCATCCCCTGATCTCCTGAGTGACATATCCTGACAAGCCGTCATCTCTTTGTGGTCAGACCACCTCCCCATAGTTCTCGCCATCGACCGACCACCCAACTTCATAACCTCTGAGCGCCGGATGTTTATCAATTAGAATAAGGCCGATTGGGCTGGCTTCAGAGAGTACACCAATCGCCGCTTCAGTGAACTACCACCCACCTCGGATGTGCTAGCGGCCGAGAGGAAATTCCGAGACATCATTAACGCAGCAGCCGCTCGCTTTATACCAGCCGTTCGAATACCCGAAGTGCAGTCCAACTTCCCGGCGCAGGCAGTGGTACTCACAGACGAGCGTGATGGGATTCGTTGAATTTGGAATAAAGAGGGTAGTCTACGAACATAAGCGAAATTTGTGGCTGGAACACTTGGAGCAATGCAACTTAGGCACCGGTTTAGGCAAGCTGTGGTCTACTGTTAAGTCACTCTCGAACCCACGTAGACGGGATGACAGGACTTCAGTCACTTTCGGCGAAATAACCGTGACCGAAGAGATGCGCCATGTTGTTCAACCGTCACTTTATTGTGCATCCCAAAATTGACAGGGCAAGGAAGAGAGCCATTCGCCGTATTCGTGGTCTCCGAGCCGATGCACAACCATCACAATTTACCGTGGACGAATGTCATCCGTGGCGCCAAATCGTCCAAGGCGTTGGGCCCCGACGGAATCTTTACATTGATGTTGGAGTATCTGGATTTATCTGGAGTTGAGTACCTTACTACTGTCCTCAACCTGTCTTTGAACACTCTTTTAGTTCCCGATGTCTGAAAAATCGGCAGAGTGATCCCGTCTGGAAAGGACCCAAATTTGGGGGAGTCGTACAGAGCGATCTGCCTGCTTTCACCAGTAGCAAAGACGCTTGAGGTATTACTCCTCCCGAGCCTCGTAGGAGACTTTCCATTCGTCGAGTATCAACACGGATTTCGAAGACTGCATAGCACAACAACTGCTCTGCACCACACACATTTGACGTGGCTTCAATTAGCCTAGCCCATGTAATAGGATGGTCCTCGTGACACTGGACCTATCGAAGGCATTCTACACGTTCAGCCATGCCATAACATTTGAGGAGCGAATTAACTATGTGCCCGCCATTCATTTGTGGGAATTTAGAGATAAGAAGTCGAAGCACTGTAGAGTGAAACAGGGAGTTCCTCAAGATGGGTTGATATCTCCGGCACTGTTTAACCTCTACTTATCCTCCATTCCACCTCCTCCAGACGGCGTAGAGATCGTATAATTTGCGGACGATTGTACGATCTTGGCATCAGGCCCCCAGTCATTGTTGACATCTGCGATAGGTTGAACGTCTATCTCAACGAACTTGCCTCATATTTCGCTGCAAGAAATCTGAAAAAATCTGCCACTAAATCGTTAGCCACATTGTTCACTACAAATACGCGTGAGTTAAATACTGAGCTGACTGTGATAGTCGATGGAGAAATGATTCCGACCATCAAGTGTCCCAAATACTTGGCGTCACATTTGACAGCTCTTACACATTCTCTCCACATGCCACAGCAATTTGCGATAAAGTCAAAAGCAGAAACAAGGTCCTCAAGTCACTTGCTGGCAGCACTTGGGCAATTGGCCGGTCTGTGGTAAGTTATGCAGCGCCAGTGTGGTCTCGTCAGTTTTGGGACACGCAGTGGAATAATATTCAGATCTGTTAGAATGCCGCCGTCCGCACTGCGACGGGATGTCTCTTCAGTTCTCATGTAGGCCACCACCATCAGGAGACAAAGATTCTACCAGTGCGAAGACATAACTACATGCTGTCTAAGCAATATCTTTTGGGATGTTATCGCAGATTATATCCACCGCCCAGAAGCATTGAGGTAGATTTACATGATCTAGAGCGTGAGGTTCAGCACTACAAGATCAAGCGGCATATCAAGCAGGTCTAGACAACGTTCATGCAGACACAGTAGCAGATGCAGTAAATAGCTACCTAGTGGATGTAGTCCTTGGAGAACGACCGCCTCCCATTGCACCTGAAGAAACTGACCTCCCCTGGCAAAACAGAGTAGTTCTGGCTCAATTACGTTCCGGTTGCTGCAGCCACCTCAAGTCCTACAGAGCAAGGATTGATGCCGACGTGCACGATTTATGTCCCTAATGTAACCAGAGACCGCACGATACACATCACCTGTTTAACTGCCCAGCCATACCCACTCGACTAAGACCCAGATCCCTGTGGACACACCCCATCTTAGTCGCAGAGTTTCTGAGTCTTGACACTCAACAGAATGAAGCAGACGAAAGATAGGACACAAAAAACTGCTACAACAACACCAGCATATTAAATATTTGTATATTTGACTGCCAACAAACATATAAGGTACCTTCACCTTCAAAATAAGAAATTTTATGTTTTTAAAACACAGGTTTTGCAATATGTTTGTTAAGATAAATTTATAGGAAAAATTCCATTGCAACAATTACATTCAAATGAGTCAACATTTTCTTACGCGATTGTTTGAAATATGCCCGAAATAAAGAATTATTTCTTATGATTTAGTTGAAATTTGCCCAAATAGAAAACCATATTTGCAAACTTTTTGTAAATTTTAATTTACTCATAGTAAAAATTGCAGGGTCTTCAAGCCTGATTGTATATTTGGCTTTTAGAGATTATAATACGTCAAGAAACATAGTTATAAAGCTAAATATAGTATAAAAGCGCATAATGCATATACAATATGAAAAAACGTTGCTTTTGTTTTGCACGACACTGTATGTAGTGTTTGTTCGATAGAACCGGTCTAATGAATTGCGAATCATTTATAGATGCATTTATGACGTCATTCACCTGTAGCCAACTCTTAATCCGTTTAAGTAATATCCCAGTGAACAACTTATAGATTGCGTCTATGGACGCTACCTCAACTAGCGAAAGATCTCTGTAATTTGATACTAAGTTCGCATCAGCCTTTTTGAAAAATAATACCAATATAGAATTGAGAAAAGATGTGCGAATAGCACTGCAGGAAAATTTATATTAAACAGAAGCAGAATCTCATTTAGGAACGGAACCACTTTGGACATTTTTGTAAAATAGAAAACTGATTCTAGTATAAGCTCTCTAAGTTCGAAAGGTGAGTCAATCCAAGGGTTAACATTATATCCCTCACACCAGGCGTTGAAATTCAGGACAGTAAATTTCAGTCAAATCGGTTAAAAATTGCGCCCCTGAGATGCTCAAAAATCATATCGGGAGATCGATCGATATGACAGTTATTTCATAACGTGGACCTATCCACCCTATGCAGCAGGTTATAATAAGCAAAACAACATAAACGTATAAAATTGAATTTATTAGATAAATGAGACATGAGAATATTTATAAAACGCATTATTACAAATAGAATACATGCATGTCAATAACGATTTTGTTTTTCTTAGCAACATATTAGTTATTTATCTCAAGCTTATAAATAGATTTATCTTGGACACAAATTTCATCTGCATCGGAGTAATCACATGTTGATAATGTATAAAAAGTTGTATATATTAAAAAGGTTTAATGATTAGGAAATGATCGATACGAATACGAAGGTGAATGTGGTGTTAACAGTCGATTTAAAAACGCAGAATATCTTTAATCCAAAGTAGATTAAAGAAAAGATATTAAAATTGTTTTACATAACTAATCACAGCATAACTACATATCCTCATCCATGCTATCTGGTTTGACATTGTTAAAATCGAGATTGCACGTGTTATTATTATCAACGTAATCATCGATATCTTCATCATCCTCTCTTTCTGGGGGTAAGTCGATGTCGGGAATCGAGTCGTTAATGTTTAATTCGTTACCGCCACTCGCATTTGTATATGCGTTTTCATATTTGACATTTTTCTTAAACATATTTATGATGGGTGGTGGTGGCTGCCACAAAACCAAAGCCGTGCAGGGCTTCTCTATGCGATTGAGCAAAGCTTCCGGCAAATAAGAAACATTTTTTTGTTGCTCTTGAATTTTCTTTTTTAATTCATCACAAATAGTTATTCGATTCGCATTGAGCAATTTCTTTTCCAATTCCTTGGCAGTCATTTGGTAATCTTCATAACTAAGATTTGAGAAGCATTTGCCGCTGGTGGAAGGTGCATCTTCGGAATCGGGTCCAGCGCTGTGTTGAATATAATCACTTGATATGTGCAATCCATTAAAATGTGCGGTTATTTTCTCTTCAGAAATGAACTGCTTCACCGGCCTAAAAAAAGGAGGCGATTGAAAAAGAATTTAGTTTTCATTGAAAAGTTCACAAAAATTATATTTTCACCACAAACTAATTCAATTATTAATTAATTAATCCAATATTCTAAATATTTTTTCAAAATGTAATTTTCGTAGAAATTTTGTTAAAATTTCTTTAGGTTTTCTAACTAACCAATACGTTGGCCCGAAAAACCGGGACGTCCAAAAGCCCGATGGAAACATCAAATGTTGGAACACACCTCGAAACTTGGTGTCAGATTATAAAATGAGCGCAGAATATCGAGGCGCTTAGTAGCGTTCCAAGAGCCTCGATCTTCAGCGTTATTGTGCTCATGAGGTATTGTGCTAAATTTCAGCTAAAATTAATAAAAGTCTAACAGCTCAGAAAATCAATCGGGAGATTGGCTTATTTTGTTCCCAAAAAGAACATCAGATTACTCCAACTAGACCAAGAGAGTGAGAGGCCGGCTCTTGCACAAATACTGAGTGCTTATGATGTTCGATATGACAAGGTGAGTTATTGACGCCCTTAAATAACCAATGGCCACCCTGGTGGCTACAACAACAAACAATATTGCTATGATAGCGTTCTTGGGATTACCAGTTAGGCACAGAGGTCATTGACAAATGACCAAACCCATTGGTAGCAACTCTAGCTGAGCCGTTGGTAGGATGGATAAGTATTGCTATTTAGATATAAGGTTAGGTTAGGTTTAAGTGGCAGTCTGTCATCAGACTCACTTAGACATGTACGGCCATTGGATACCACAGGAACAGAAAAAGGAAGATCCCTTCTAGTTCCTACCGTTGAACCATTTGGATCGCTTTAAAAAGCCCAACAACTTGCGAATGTTCACATCCGCTAAATCAGATAGGTTCTCAAAGAAATGAGATCCTAAAGTGGAGCTCTTTCTGACTGCTAGTGCGGGACACACACACAGAAGGTGTTCTATAATCTTTTCTTCTTCGAGTCTGCAAAAGTCGTTGCTGGCATCCTTCAGTCTGTCGGCATGTTTTCGGATTAGACAGAGATCTGTCATGACGGACACAGTGACTGAGGCGTCTGTTCTAGCCAATGACAGCAAAGCCGTAGTCCTCTTCAAGTCTAGATTAGGCCACATAGTTTTAGAATGCTCACAGCCCCCTCTTTGTGACCATCTATCATTCGCTGTCTTTCGGGCCTGGTCCTGAAAACTAAGCTTACATGTCGCTAGAGGCATACCCAGAGATTCGAGTATCCGTGGAATGTGTAGGGTAGTTCCTAGTATCGCAAGCTCGTCCTAAGATAGATAATACTTTTCTGGATGTTCAGAAGTAACTAAATGGTAGTATCTCTGTTGCAACACAGAATCGGCTTACTGTCCGTGGTTGGGGATATGATAACGGAATAGAAGGCAGTCTGAGCGGTGAAAACGTTTGAGACCTACAACTCAACAGGACCTGATGACGATCAATCCCATGGCAGCCGGTTGTACGTACGGGATTGACCCGATGGATTCCTTCATTGGCAAGGGCTGCCGCCTCAGTGTATAATACACTGCTACAACAACAACAACAACCTAATGGCGAACTACCTGCTGCAAAAGGCACGACCGTTTGCCATACGAATCCTTAAGGCGAATTTTAGGAGCTGCTTTTGGGTAACTGGCTACGTCCAGACTGGGTAAGGGGAGGTTACATCCTGAAGGCGCACAAAACGATCCACTCCCTGCCCAAGGATTACGTTCCAATCAGTATCCCATCCTTCTTTTTTAAGACACTGGAAAGACTGCCTGACATATGGAACAGAGACCGTCCCGAACCTTTTTTGGTATGCGGCTATCAGCTTTGAAGATGGTTCAATTAGTGTGGACAAAAAAAGCCCACCAAGCGGTTATCAAAATCTGCGATTAATACTAAAAAAATTTGCCAAAAGGACCTAACAACGTTTGTATCACTGATAGGCACTAATCGTTCTACAGAATCAAACAATCCTAGAATGCGCGTGAATCTAGATAGAGATAACGCTTTCTACGCTGACCGCGCGAGTAAGGCGAAGTCTAGTTGCTGATGGCGAAGGTCGCTGAAAAGAAAGTCACCTATACTGGCCGTCTCCCAGCGATCGAGTCTATACAACGTAACTACCATGCTTCCAAACCAAAAGAAAACATTCCAACTGCTCATGCTTTGGTGGACTAAAACTTTTCTAGAGGTGCTTAGTCTACGCTTATAGATATTATAAGGTCACAATCGGCACACACATCTTTCACGTTGTCAACAATTCTAGCTCTGTAGAAGTTGAGGCGACTGTCAGATTCGCCTTTTAGCTATTCACCGCATCTGCATGAATGCTGTCTAGCCCGCTTGATATACCATTTGATCTAGAGGTTCTCTCTTTCAGTGCTGAACCTCTCGCTCTAGATCATGTAGATCTGGGCGGTGTATACCTATCCACAGATGATGATTTGGATGGTCCGTGCGATAACAGCCCAAAAGGTATTGCTTGGACACCATGTAATTATTTCTTCGCACGAGTAGGATCTTTGTATCCAGACGGAGATGTTCCACGTGAGAACTAAGGAGACAGACCGTCGCAGTTTGAAGAGCGGCACTGTGACAGATCTGAGTATGGTTCCACTGCGTGTCACATAGCTGACGAGATAACACTGACGTTACATAACTTACCAGCCAATTGTTTTGTACGTGGTCAACAAGGATTCTTTATCAGCACCTCAAGTGCTGCCGGCAAGTATTCGTCGTATTTTTTATCTGCTTTTCTCTCCTTCAGGGCGGTCACAATGGATCTTAGTTTTCGAAACGGTTGGCAAACCGAATCGATAGTTGCGTGCTCATCAACCTTACCTAACTAATTACTCCCGGAACGAGATAACTATAAGCACCACACTTAGTGGAACTCAGCTCCGATCTGTGTGGTGTACAACGTTATCAGGAGAAGCCTATAGTACTCGAAACGACAAGGCGATCGCTTCTATGTATCGGAACGGCCTGGCTCACCTACAGAAGCTTGACCAGGTTCGCCACTTTTTACATTACCGGCAGATAGCTTTTATTTCATTTACCAATTTCTAAATGTATGCCAAGAAGGTATCTTTCTGTCAGTCTGTAAAATAACTAAACGTGGTGATTTCAGTTTCCAGGCGTTTGCTTTTTCGTCTAAGCGGTAGAAGTGTGTTTGAAGCAACGTTGAGAAGAACAAGTAAAAGCATGCCAAGTTTGGCCACGCCGAATCTTCTATACCCTCCACCATGGATCGCATTTGTCAAGTTCTTTGAATGACTATTTCAAATATATATGGGCTATTTCCAAGTTGTTGGCCGATATGGTCAACGGTATCCTACTTGCGGTTGAGGAAGGGAGAATATTTAACAATCACTATGGGCCATTCAAAGGCCTTAGCGGACGCCAAGATGATACACTGTCCAACACATGTTTAAGCTCAATGAAAAGCAACTTTTTTTATTGCAGATTCCGAACGGCTTGCCGAATATACCATTTGGTAAAGTACTTTAAAACGCTGATTACCTAAGGTAATTACCTCGCAAGTGTCTACGTTTTAGTACAATAGAGAAAATTATAAGCGCTAAATATATTTAGATTTTTAAACTACACATAACCTAAAACGGCCTATAACAAATATATGTACCGTTAAACCTTCACATGCAGTACACTCTATTCCTTAAATCATTTCGCTATATAAAAATAATCGAAATAAGTTGTTATAAACATTGCCTTAGATCATACATACTGTGGTGGTGTAAGATTAGGATCTGGTTTACGCTTTTGATGCAGTATTCCAGTGCGGTGTACTAATTGATTTCTTGAATGTGCAGTAAACTCCATAACATCTCCATCTGCATCAGCTTTTGTTATCTTCCAAGGCATCGATTCCATGCTCCAGTTGGTTGTTGGTGTTGGCAACATATTAATAGCCGGTTGCTGTTGCTTGAACATGGCATCGGTTGGAAGGAACATTTGTTGCTGTAAAAGATCAGCCGCTATTGCTGGCCTTCTAGATATGGATACACAATTTATATATTATTCACTTGATCCAAAGATATTTATGTACTTACTGCATATTATTTTAATAAATTGCAATTATTTCTCTGGAATTTTCCAATAAACGAAGAATCTCTTCTGCTATTCACTGGCGCGGTGTTGTTTACTTCTTTGCACCACGCAATGAGAAAAATTTCTTCTCTTTTTTAACGACACCAACTTTTTTATCAAAGTTTTAATGAGGTTGATAGCTAATTTATAACGTAAATTTAATTTTTATTTATTTACTTTGTTAATTTGCATTAAAAAATATAAAATTTTGTTAAATTTGCGAGCTCTTCCAAAATTCTTATTTGTTTGACAATTGTCACATAGATTCTTACCACGTTGTGACCTGTTGTGTAAATTAGGTTGATCGTAGACTTATCGATAAAGTGACAATTTTTGTTCACATATGGCTGGTACTATGTTCGTTTTTCGCGACATTTTTTCGTGATTACTTTTTAAGATAATAGATTTTGAAGTAAATCAAACTACTAATTTCATTCGTGTTTCAATAAAGTAATCATGAAAATTTGTGTTTTCAACTATTTTGTTAAAACCGCGTTTCGAACTATTTCAAAATTTAAATAACACCGGTTTAAGCAAGATATATACATACATTTACGGGTAGTGGCAGTTGCCCAACAACAAAATATTGAATGCATTGTTTTTTTAACTATAATACAAACACACAACCAAAACTCGTTGACAGATAGTGCACTGCGAGTGCACTAGTGCGAGAAAAAAATTGTATTCAGCTGTTTACGGTACGCTAACTGGTAATTATGTCATGGTTGTTTCTCCAAAACTACCACCGATAGTGCACTCCGACGCACTAGTACGAGAAAAAATTGTATTCAACAGTTTACGGTACGCTACCTGGTAATTATGTCATGGTTGTTTCTCCAAATCTACCACCGATACGTTTGTATAATTGTGCAACTATGGTACGATTTTCTTTATTTCAATCACATACACAAGCACAAAACACTGTAAACATATAAAATTATGTTGTGTTTAATAAAAAACAAATGAAATCATCCATTGGAGTTTACTTTTTTGGCGGCTGAGCAGGATCCCAACATAGTAAAACTACTTCTAGATATAAAGCTCATAGAAGCTCTTATTTGTGTAAAAAATTGCAGAAGTATGCGTTGGTGAGAGGTCCGTAAATTGTTATAGACAAACCTTTTTGGACCTTTATTTTTGCCATTGAATCCGTAGTGGGTCCTTAAATGCTAAAACTTGTGCATTTTTATAATTTTATTTGTTTTTTGCTAAAAATTCCCGCTCGAAAGCAATTTAACAAGTGACAGATTTTGACATTTGTTTCGCAGTTCCGACAACTGTATCGATATACATAAAACCATTTTTGTATGGGAATGCTTACGTTAAATTCTTCGTTCAAAATGAAATACACAAACCCAAATAAGTTTTTTTTGTTTGCATGAACGCTTGCGTTTAACGTCGACAAACAGGCTCTAGGGTTGTGAATAACGTTCTACGTCCAGACTAACTAGTAACATACGAATATTAACAACCATGTTATCTAAATATTATGCATTTGTTATAAAACCAAAGGCAACATCGACTGACCGTTTCAAATAAATTTCGAAATCCAAAGAGTGTTCATCGTTAAAGCAACAGCTTAAAATATTATAAGTTCTATAGTTATTTATTATAACAAAAAAGTTGATTTTAAAATTTATCTGTGTGTAAAATCAAAGTTTTAATTCAAGTATTTTTCTATATAAAGTGAAGAAAATATCATATCAAAATGCGTTTTATCACAAGGTAAGCTTGTATTTTGATCTAAAACGTTGAAAATGTTCAAACAACTGTTAATTCTTATGTAAATGACAATAACATCGACTTATATTTGGTCGAAAAGTGTTTCAGCTAAAAAAGTTGAATATATATAATATATAGAAAAATGAAAAGTTTCCAATTAACTATCCTAAACAATAACTTTTTCCCGTGGACAGCTGTCAAATTCCATATACAAAGAAATAAAAATGTATTACTTTTTTGATATAATATTTTTATGGTTAGGATATTCAAAGGAACGGATATGTCATTACATATGACATGAAATCAGACGTGTGTACCATAAAACATTTACAAGTGTACAAGGAATACGGGAATATGTAAATGTTCCCGTATTCCATAATAAGAAAAAGGAAGAGTCTGTCCATATGTAACACTAATATCGTTTCAAGTTCAATGCACTTCTGACAAATATAAGGGTAATCATATCGGAGACTGCACATAGGTGAAATACATATCTTCAAATAGCCTATTTCACTTCGCATTTAGATCTCAAATAAAGCGGATAATTCGGGTTTCGTTGCATAGTTAAAGCGTTTTATCCATTATAGTTTTAACAGTACATTGTTGTTTGCACAAGTTTCTAATTAACAGTTGGTGAGGACACCAACTTAGAAGAATATCCCGCCATATTGGGTCATATGCTCTGCCATAAAATTTTAAAGTGTACACCAAGAAGGTAAAGTCATGTCTTTTTCAATAACCCTAAATGTCAATTATGTCCTTTTTTATTTGATATTCAAGACATAAGCAACAAGTGTTAGTGTTATAATGATGAAATTACTAACATAAGACACTTTTCAAAGAGATAAGTTAACAAGCACCTTTTCTAGTTCTTGTCATGACATAATTACCAGGTTACTTAACTTTAATTGACTATGGCAGAACATTTACTCCACTAGCCGAACGTAGACTAGCGTTCCAAGCGCATCATTCTAAAATCTCTGACACCAAGTTTCGAGGTGTCTCCCACCACTTGATCTTTCCATCGGGCTTTTGGCCTTCCCGGTTTGCGTGTACCACCGTGTTTGCCTTCAAAAGACTTCTTTGCTGGAACTTCTTCATCCATTCTGACAACATGACCTAGCCAACACAATCGTTGTATTTTTATGCGTGTGACGCTTTCGTCCCTTTCGATACTCCTTTACGTTCAAAGGTATTTCCAGCCATGTCTGAGTTTGGTAGACTGCAGGATGACACTTGCTGATACGCGTTCCTCAGTAAAAATAGGAAAGAATCTCTCCGAACCATTTAATATCAAACGAGTTTTCAGACAAGGAGACAGCCTATCGTGTGATCTCTTTAATATCCTGCTGGAGAAGATTATACAAGATGCAGATGTGAATAGATATGGCACACTAATCACAAGAGAACACATACTACATCGACATCGGTCGGTCACCGGAAGTAGTAACTGCTACCTTTGAAAGAATCGAAAGAGAGTCACTGAAAATAGGTCTGGCAGTAAATGGAGATAGGACGAAATGGATGGTTTCAACTCCCAAAACACCTTGTACAATCGAGCATTGAGATTACACTATACAAGACACTGATACTACCCGTGCTGTTATATGGTTCTGAAGCATGGGTACTTGTGAAAGCAGATGAGGCAGTGCTTGGAGTATTTGAGAGAAAGATTCTTCGTAAAATATATGAACCAGTTTGCGTTACTGCAGAATATAGGCGACGTATGAACTACGAGTATCAAAATAATTACCATGTAGTGTACCGTAAACAGATGAGTAGAATTTTGTTTTTTCAAGCTGCAAAAGACAATTTCAGGTGAACTATTGACAATGAAAAAGGACTGCACGCAGATTGAATTCATTTTGAATCTATCCTAACCTTTACTAACTACCGAAATTAGCCTCCTAATAACGCAGCCAAAATAAATTTTTAATTGCAAATTTATATATTCCCCACGTTGAGAAGGATTTTTATTATAGGATCAACTTTTAATTTTATTCCATAAAAAGCATTAGGCATGAAAATACATGTGGACATATTTTAAGTAAAAATTTGCTATTGGAAGGGCTAAAGTCGGGCGGTGCCGAATGTGTAATACCTCACACCTACCCTATAAGTACAATGTGGGGGCTATATCCAATTCTGAAACAATTTTGATGAACCTCGGCGGATGTTTTCAGATAGGTTATTAAACAATCCTTATCAATGTTGGACAATGTTAACAAATAACATATGTATGGGAGCTATATCTAAATTTGAACCAATTTCGAGCAAACTCGGATATTGTGGTAGTCGTTGAGGAAAACGTTGTACAAAAATTTGGGAAGATTTTTCAATAAATGCGCTTGCTGTGGCTCTGAAAATCAGGCTATATATATGACAGCTACATATAAATCTGAACCGATTTCTATAAAATTCAACAACATTGTCAAAAGTCAAGAGAAAATATTTCCTACCAAATTTCAAGAGATTCGGTTTACAAATGACAATTTTATTGCATTATTACTGCAAATCAGACTAACATATATATGGGAGCTATATCTAAATCTGGGCCTATTTCAAACCAACATTACAGATATTGTAAAATTCGTCAAAGAAAGCGTTATACAAAGTTTTGGGAAGATTGGTCAATAAATGCGCTTGCAGTGACCATTGAGGTGAAAATCGATATATGTGTATATAGCAGCTATATCTAAATCTCAACCGATTTCTATGAAATTCACCAGCAATTTCGAAAGTGATAAGAAAATCGGACGAACATATATATGCAAATCGGACGAACATATATATGGGAGCTACATCTAAATCTGAACCGATGTTTTCCAATTTCAATAGGCTTCGTCTCTTGGCAGAAAAACATGCCTACACCAAATTTGAAGATGACAGGATGAAAACTGCGACATGTAGTTTGTAGACAAATTAACATGTACAGACAGACAGACGGACATACATAGCTAAATCGAATCAGAAAGTGATTCTTAGTCGATCGGTATACTAATCAATGGGTCTATCTCTTTCCTTCTGGATGTTACAAGCAAATTCACTAAGTTATAATACCCTGTACCACAGTAGTGGTGTAAGGTATAATCAATAGGTTCCAATTGCTCGACAATAAAATTGGGAAGTTCCCTTAATTTTTTTTGTTAAAAGAGTTTTGTTTTTCCTCTGCTCCCAATTATGAGATAATTCCACATGCTTTTTAACGCGTTTTTATGTGCACATTCTGCAGCGTAATCATGTTTTTGTTTATTATTTTTGTCCTTATTGCATCGCTGAGAGGCGATGAAATACGTCAATAATGTTTACATTACATGAGACTTGTATTTCTGGAGAATTCAGACTAGCTTGGGGGTCTGCACAAGCCTGCTTATTCTGTTTTGCTTTGTTGTAAATAAAATCTTATCAAGATTTTAAATACATTGGCTTTTTAAAAACAAATTGTATGTAGATATGTTTATATACTAATGTAAATATTTGTAAATGTAGCCATTACGATGTATTCATTGTGATCGATGAAAACATTCCATAATACTTTTGATTGATAACACAAAGAGAAAGGGTATCTAAAGGTCGCGATTGCAATATTTAACTATGAGTAATATTCTATGGAATTATCTATTAGGTAAATACAATAAATTTTTAAATTTCTATTTATTCTAAATTTGTTTACGCTAATATTTACTTTTTTTTGTAATGAAAAATCTTAAGCAATCTTTTTTGCGCTGTATATATTATAGTTGTCTGGATTTGTTTGCTGCCCTGAGAAAGCGTGATTGTTGTTTCAAACAAATATTTATTATGGGATTTTTCAGATTTGGAAGGCTAAGATAGGCAACGATCCTAGCATTGGAACATCAGGCAGTACAGGAAATGCAAAACCCAATACAGGTTAACGAACAGGGACCCGACGATGGAACAATTACCGGCTTTATAAAAAGTCGGAAGACTAGTCTAGGCAAAGAACCTAATGCGATGACATCAGGCAGTGCAGTGACAGGAAAGTCAAAGCAGTCTAAAGAACAGGGAGCAGACGATGAGATCATCACCTACTGTCAAGATGCCCATTTACAGGATAATTGATAGACTGAACCATATCATCTATCAATTATTCTATGCTAACACTATTACTCGGCCGAGGACCTGCGTTATTTGTCATAAAAATTTGTATTTATATATTTAACCCAGAGTTGTCAACTTCGGATGCAACAGTGGTGCGACAGGGAGACCGTGGAGCATACCTTACATCACTTCATCTGCTTTTCGACTCTCCGACACCGCCATCCATGTCGGAGCTGCAACGGCTGCTGTATAAAGCAAAACAGACAGGAAACGAGGTACTAATAGGGTGCGATACGAACTCTCATCACATTTCGTGGGGTAGTACCAATACTAATAAGCGGGGCCAAGCCCTGGCAGAGTTTTTGAATACTTATGACATAATAACACTTAATATTGGTAACCCCGCTACCTTTGCTAATAGGATAAGGGAGGAGGTATAAGATGTGACGATATGTTCGGAAAGTCTAATCGATGAGTTTAGGATTGGAGGGTCTCCGTGGAATACTCTTTCTCTGACCATCGCTATATTAGGTTTAGAATAGCACGGCCAGCGCCGAATCCGATAAGCTTTTGGAATAAGTTGAAAACCAAATGGACGAAATTCGGAAGGCTACTCAAAAGAAGAATTGGGCAAGATAATTAGATTGTCCAAGCATAGAAGATATTGACGAAAATGTCAACAGGATTACAATTGCACTGGTGGGGTTCTTTGAAGATAGTTGTCCTTTTCGGGAAAGAAAAGGACAACTATCTTCAAAGATAAAAAAACCCGGTCATCCAAGAAAAACCCTGGATGACCGGGGAGATTCGCAATATTGGGAAAGAGGTCCGCAAACATTTTAACAGAGAACGTCGTAAAATGGCGGAAGTTTATTGGGATGTGTATTACACATGGCTCAAGGAATACAATAAGATTACCAGAGCGGCAAAACTTGCCTCCTGGAAGCTTTTTTGCGAACAGGTCGATAGCGTTAATGACGCCGCCAAGATAAAAAGTTTCTCTCAAAAACCCATGTCCAAACTGAAACTTTAGTAGACGACATGGGAGTGAGAGCAGAGACAACGGTGGATATGTTTAGGCTTTTGATGAAAACCCTTTTTCCACAGGATACGACGGGACTCACGGAAACACCGGAATCTTGGAATAATGACGTTGATCGAAGGTTTATAATAACGGAATTTATGGGGAAGGAATCCTTGAGGAGCTTCACACCATTTAAGTCAACCGGACCTGATGGAATATTTCCGGCGTTACTACAGAAAGAGGCAGACTATTTGGCGCAATGTTAACCCAGAGAAGACTGAAATATGCCTGTTCACAAAGAAGATGAAGGGAAGACTGAAATATGCCTGTTCACGAGGAAGACGAAGGTGGGCCATTTTAACGCACCATGTTCCCTCAATAAGACGATTTCGATATCTGACAAGGTCAAATACTTAGGTCAGATCTTGGACAGGAGCGTACTGAGAAGGCTCACAGATGTTGGGCACTATGTAGCCGGGCCGTAGGCTCGAAATGGGGCCTGAATCCGAGGATAGTCCACTGGCTCTATAGGAGCGTGATTAGACCAATACGCCTCAGTAGTTTGGTGGGCTGCTATGGAGAAAAAGTGTAATATAAGGAAGTTGTATGGTCCTTTAAGAGAACATGTTGTTTTGACATAGGCAGAGCGATGAGGACCACGCCGACTAGGGCACTGGATACTATTCTAGATATCCGACCCATTGACATGCAGATTAAGTGTGAGGCAGCCACTGCGGCTATGAGACCTAAGGCGATATAAGAATGGAGGATGGGAGCAGCTCATACCATCGCGGTATAATCGAGCCGACGATAGAAAACCTGGAAGGGGGAAGAGGTCGGAATCGGAGATCGGAAAATCGGATACCTGATATGAACCTTGAAGTCGAGCGCGAGGCACTGCTGCCATCGGCACAGTCTTGGATTGACGTAACCCTAGTACTGTCGTCTGGAAGATCATATTACACGGACGGATCAAAGCAAGAGGAAAGAGTGGGGCTGGGGGTTTACATTGAGAACCCAGGCACTAAAATCTGTTTTACACTGCCTGACCATAATACGGTCCTGCATGCGGAGATCCGGGCGATCACGGAATACGTGAAGTGGTGTGGTGCTAACGCGAGGACGTCGAGTGTGAACATCTTTACCAACAGTAAAATTGTCATAAGGTTAATAACAACCAGGACGATATGGTCACGAACAGTCTTGCAGTGTAAGAAGGAAATTAAAGCCTTCTCTGAGGATGGCAAAATCCGCATCGTTTGGTTAAGGGGAAATGAAAAGGCAGACGATTTGGTGGTGAAGGCCAGAGGACTGCCGTCAATAAACTTGGAAGGATTTAAAAGGTTGTCTCACGCGAAACGCCGTTAATAGTTGGCCAGGTTTGACAGTATTAAGATGTCTGATTTTTGTTGCATTCTCTTTATTGTTATCTTCTTCCTCGCATATTCTCTGCTCATGTACGCACACGTATACCCACACGCACACAAATTTGTTTGCCTGTGTTGGCAAAACGCTGATCAGCTTGATGAGAAGATTGCGGTTTCCACGATATGATTTGTGGTTGTTGTACAAATGAGACCACCAAGAATATCCGATATGAGAAAATGGCGGCTTCCAGGGGCTCAAAAAGTCAAATCTGGAGATTGGTTTATATGGGAACTATATCAGGTTATAGACCGATTCAGACCGTATTTGGCACAGTTGTTGGAAGTCATAACGGAACAATTTGTTCAGCCAAATCTGACAAAAATTGAGGCTCCCAGGGGCTTAAGAAGTCAAATCGGGTGATCAGTTTATATGGGAGCTATATCAGGTTATAGACCGATTCAGACCGTACTTTTCGCAGTTGTTGGAAGTTGTAACAGAACTCTTCATGTAAAACTTCAGCCAAATCGGACAAAAATTAGGGTTTCCAGGGGATCAAGAAGTCAAATCGGGAGATCGGTTCATATGGGGGCTATATCAGGATATAAACCGTGGCACAGATGTTACAAGTCATAACATAACACTATGTACAAAATTTCAGGCAAATCGGACGGAAATTGTGGCTTCCAGAGGCTTAGAAATTCAAATCGGGAGATTCGTTTATATGGGAGCTATATCATGTTATAGACCGATTTAAACCGTACTTGGCACATTTGTTGGAAGTCATAACAGGACACTATGTGCAAAATTTCAGACAAATCTGACAAAAATTGCGGCTCCAAGGCCTCAAGAAGTTGAATCGGGAGATCGGCTTAAGTCAAATCTGAACCGATATGGCCCATTTACGGTTTCCAACGATCTACATCAATATTAAGCATCTGTGCAAAATTTTAAACGGCTAGTTTTATGCGTTCGGCCACTATCGTAATTTCGACAGACGGACGGACATGGCTAGAACGACTAAGGATGTCGAGACGACTAAGAATATATATGTTTTATGTGGTCCTAGATAAATATTTCGAGTTGTTACAAACGGAATGACTAGATTAGTATACCCCATACTATGGTGGTGGTTATAAAATGTAATGTTACGCCGTGACCAACCTCAATTCTTTGTATTCATCAATTGATTCCATATCCATTGATTCCCAAAAGTGTTTTTCATCTGAATACACCAACACAGCATCGTTTTCCATACGAGAGACTATCATGTTTTTGATGTGGAATGTCCTTAGAATTTGTACTATTTCTATTTCCACCGCTTTCGATCATTTGAACAGGTTTTTAAGCACTCAAATTGTACTAAAACCTTTTTATTTATTTGTTTAACAAATATTTTATAATCGCGTTAATATTTTAAGTACAAAGCTCGACAACACTTCTGACGCGATGACAAGAATACAAATGTGACGCCGTCAATTCTTAAAATCCTCCTTTGTCTGGTATTGTATTGATACCAAATGGTATTAAAATTCTTTGCCAATGACACGAGCAAAATAATACCAGGCGGAATGGCCAAGTACAGTAATTTTTATATCAGTGTACGTGTTTCACATGATTGTTCCATGTCCGCTATCAAGGCGGTTTTAAAAAGGTGGTCTCACGCGAACAGCTGTTAACAGCCGACCAGGTTTGACCATATTAGGAAGTTAGATTTTTGTTTGCTTTCTCTTTGTTGTTATCTTCTTTCTCGCATATTACCTGCTTATGTACGAACACACACACGACAAACAGATTTCTTTGTGTGTGTGTTTGCAAAACAAAAATGACAAGATGGCGGATTGCACCATATGATTTGTGATTGTTGTACAAATGAGTCCATCTTCAATTGTTTCGCCATGGACCGTTATAGGCAAAAACCTCTGTTGGGAATCCAACCTCCGATGCCCGCACTAAAAACAACATGTTACAATCATTTTTGACACAATTTTTTACTGAAAAACTCCTCAATTGTCCATTACGCTTCATGTTATTTTATCCTATGCATAAAGATCCTTTCGACTATTATTCCTTGATTTATTTGGACATTGTGGAAACACCCCTAACAACTTAATATCTTTTTTTTCTTGACATATCCAATTTAATGACTAGTGTAATTAACAAGAATTTGCTACTTTTTCCCCGCTTCATTCTTATCGCACAACTAATCTTTTCAACCACACACATTTCTACGAACATGTGGGCCACAATGCCAACAAATATACCCCCACATTTAAGATCAAGCTACGCCCTCTGTAAACCCAAAGCATTTTGGATAAAATAACACGATCTCCTTTCACAATGCAGACATGAAATAAATTACTGAATTAAAAACTACCTAAGCGTTCGGACGTCAATTCGCAGTGTAATCGTAGACCACGCTGGTGAAGTGTTAAGTTACAAATTACAATTTCGCTTGATTTTTTTTAATTATCTAAGGTAATTTTTAACGTAGTAATTTATAAATTATTAAATATTAAGAAAACAAAAACCAATCTATTTCACTTGCATTTGTCTTTACTGATAATATGAAGTGGATTCCAAATGCATTTTTGTTAATAAACAAACGTTGTGTCAGTGCCTCATGCCGCTTTTTATCCAAAAAAAAAAAAACGTGAAAGCTCTTTTTAATTCCACATTGAATTTGTTTTTGTGCTGGGTGGGGGTTGTTAGTTCTTTTTGTAAACTAAAAGTGTTCGGGTCATTTATAGGCATTGCTTGACGCAATGTACAATTTTCGTTTAATATTAAGAACAAATATATTGAAATATAGTACAAAATGTGCATCTACTTACTTGACCCGTCGTAAATTCTTTAATATCAGGTTTGTAAACATGTGCACATATTGAACTGGAAAGAGAGAGCAGAGAGAATATTCAATGAAAAAGTTTTGGAATAAAAACTAAAAATGTACGATGGTGATATATATGTGTGTGTGTGCTTTATATATCCACAAAGAGGATAGAAACAACAAATTTTTGTGCTTTCAAAATTTTACAGCAAATGTCAAGTTTATAGGTGTCGCTAACTATTTTATTTTTCTTCAAAGCAAGCAGCTCTGACGAAAAAATTAAAAAAAAATCAAATTTGGAGCAAAAAGAAAATAAATAAAAGAAAGAAAGATAAAATATTGGAAGCTACGACTGCCGAAACCCTATAAATGTGCATTATTATGCCATAGTTCCCTTCACGGGAAAGGAAATAATGTATATTTTGAAAAAGCAAACGACGCGAACTGCATGCCATTGGAGAGCAGAATTCTGCTTTCGGCTTGCTCTTAGATAATTCTCATTTATCTATATTCACAAGCGCCTCCAACCAGTCTATTTGCGAAGTTCAAATTCTTTATTTAAGGCGCTATTACACGGCATGTAGATGTCATGACATGCCACTTTTTGTATTCACATGTAATTGAAAATGTCCAAATTGTCAATTTACATACGATTCACCATTTTTGCTAACACTCCTGCATGTTATTTTCGTATGACATAACTTTAAAATTTGAGCAAAAGCTGATTTTTTTTTGGCGTAATAGTTGTTGAAGTTGTAAGAAAGCTGGTTAAATCATAAATTTGTGAAAACAATTACAATAAATTTGGGGTTGCTTTCATTCGACTGACAACAAAAAGAGCTGATTTCTTTATGTGTTTATCAGAAGGAATAGAGCACGCTCTAATCGAAAACAATTACATGTGCTATTTTGAAAAGTGTATTTTATATGTTACTTTTTTGTAACATACGGCATTTACAACTCTACATGTGCTAAATTTGACATGTCATAAGACAACTACATGCCTTGTTATAGAGCCTTAAAATATAATTCATCTATGGCGAAAATGAACGACAGTGTTGACCCACGGGCAAAAATTACGAAAGTTGCACCCCAGATATCAAACATATTATTACAAGAAAACCCAAAACAAAAGTATGAATTTCATTAATTTAAATTGAAAAATTAGTTAATAAAACAAAATTTATTTAGTGAAATCTAAATAGCATGTTCAGGTTGAATCGGTTTCTATGTGAGTACCCTTTTCCGAGCAACTGTAAGATTATTTTCAAGCAAAAATATTCCGGTATAATGGTTTCAACTTGTTTTTCCTTCAGTTCTAACACCGTTTTAATGCTGTTTATGACAATCTGAATGAATATCTGATAACTTTATAAGGAGAAATGCTTTAAAGGCCGCAAAGACATGCCGATGCTAACTATGAGTGGTCTTTATCTTCGAAATTTTTAGATAAAAATTACTATAAACATGCTTCTCAATGCAATTAAGAGCTCGTACACGGCCAGGATTCACTCAATAAGTTAAGCCAAGCAATCAGCCCACATCCATTTTTTTTTTTAATTTTTGGCAGTACTTGGCATACAGGATGTCAACTTGTTCTCTTTTTACATTTATTCTTTGTACGATTTCACCTATTTGATGACATTTTCAATGATGTTCATGGGGCCTATCCACTTTGTGTTTTACAAGTGACCTAACTTATTAGTGAATCCTGGTACAAGGCAAGTGATTACAAGTTTTCGACTAGCCAACTTTATCGCTGGATGCAAAACTCTTATTTCAGCTCTTCAATGAAAACAATTAAGAATCTGAAGTTCTCTTACATAAATACTTGTAGGAAGCGCTAAAACTAAACAGGCAAGATTTATCTGTGTCAGTAATTATCCGTTAAGTATATCTATGGCTTTTAGATGTATAACCATGGTCAAAAATGGTGCAACTGATAAGAACGATCAATTAGTTGCTTTTGTTTTGCACACGTGAAAATATACAATTGTTGAACAAATCCTCATTTATATATTGTAGAAATAGGGGGTTTAAACCCCGTTTTTATATATGGTTTTTTAAAGCTTATAGTACGTCAAATAAAATGGTTAAACAACTTTGTATGCACATAATGCATTAATCGAACTTTAGCATTATTTTCATCAAGATGAAAAAGCGTTGTTTTTGTTTTGCACGACACTGTAAAAAGGGAATTTACATGCCTTTTTTAATAATGGCTGGTACTATATTCGCTTTTCGCAATATTTTTCTCCAATTACTTTTAGATAATAAATTTTAAAGCAAAACAACTTGCTAATTTCATTCAATAGGACACTCCCTCATTACTTACGGTAAAATTTTAATAAAATCGTTATTTTATCATTGTTATTTGCGTAGTGTTTCAAAAAAAGTAATCGCGAAAAAATGGGATTTCAACGATGAAAAACAAACATAGGACCAGGCAATATATAAAAATTTGTTTTATTTATTTATTTGTAACAAATTAGGTAATACTAAGCCTACTCGGCCTGAAATTCGCATTAGACGGTATGATTAACCGTCTTAATAACGTGAAAGATGAAGTATTCATGAGTGGTTAACTAACAGTAATCGGTTAATCGAATTTCACCGATCTCAAATAAGCAGTGTTGCATTTGTAGCTATCAAAAATACAAAAGCTTTCCAATTGAAAACGACTCGTTTCTTTGGTTCATTTCACCACACACATTTGCTTCATCTACATGCCGAACAGGTTTTTAAAGGCGAACTGTACTGACGTAATGAAAAAAGCTCTGCGAGTTCTCTGAGGTTGGAATACTTTTTCTAAAAACACACTTATGTATTCTCGTGTCATCTGCTAACTACATCGGTTGAATGCCACATTGACACGCGGTGTTCAACATTCCAGTGCATTTGAACGGGGCAAATAAAAAAAAATACATTAAACACAAGCAACGCAAAAAGCTTTGAAATAAATATATACTTACGTTCATTATTCGCGTGTGAATCACCAACACAAACACTTGATTTATTTCTTGGCGTAGCATTTTCGTGTGTCATACCTATTTGTTCGGGGGAAGAACCATTTTTATTTTCAACGAATGTTTTGAGATAAGCTAAACCCGACGAATTAAACAGAATCATTCAGTTGTTCATGGATAATTGACGACCGAAGAGAGTTTTTGCTGACTTTTAAGTAGCAAATTACGCAGCAACATTGGAAGAAAATTACAATAAATTTACAAAAAAAAACCAAATCGAACCGAAGTGAGCGACACGAGTAACAAGTTCAGTTTTATTTTATAATCATCCCTTTTATTGGATAAGAAAAAGAAAATTCACAATGTTGCCACATTGCTTTCAATCAAATGACAAGGATATTGTCGATATGGATACTAAGGAAAGAATTCGCTATAATAGCGAATCCTCAATGTCTGGCACCAGTGGTTATTCCACAACATCTCCAGGACCAGGAAATTCTCCCAATTCTACAGGCTATTCACCAGTGCATTCGCCAGCATCGACAATACTACAATCGGAATTCTCCAATTTGACCATACCACAACAGAATTCCTATCAACAAATACATTCGTCCTCGCCGCAGTACATGCAATTACAAAATGTGCCATTAAATCAGCAGACAACAGCATACGTAACCACCTCCACCAGCAGCAACTACAGCAATATTGCTGTAAACTACAGTTTCGGAAACTTAGAAACAACAACAAATACTTCAACCATGCCTGTTAACTATCAAAATAATTACACGCCTTCTTCATATATGGCAGTGAAGCGTGAGTACGCCGCCACAATACGCATTTCAGAACAACCGGTCGAGAAATTCCGTTTCCGATACAAATCCGAAATGCATGGCACTCATGGTTCCCTTAACGGGGCCAATTCAGTGCGCAACACCAAAAGTTTTCCCGAAATCGAATTATGCGGTTACAAGGGTGATGCTGTAATCCGTTGTAGTTTATTTCAAACAAATCGCGATAGTCCACATAGCCATCAACTTGTTGTGCGCAAGGATGACCATGACATCTGTGATCCCCACGAGCTGAAGGTGTCTGAGACCACTGGTTATTATGTGGAATTCAAAAATATGGGCATCATACACACGGCCAAAAAATTCATTGTGGAGGAGTTGCTGAAGAAGAAACGAAGGCGAAAGCATTTTGAGTTGGGTCGTGATACATTGACAACAAAAGAGGAACAAGAGCTCTTTAAGGAAACTGAGAAGGAGGCGAAGGATATGAATTTAAATCAGGTAAGGAATATAAATGATGCCAGACTAGTTGTACGTATACAGCCAGAGTTGAGTGGCATACGCTTATGTTATTTTGCAAGAGATAGGAAAAACGCGAAATTATTTGACAAGTTCATGTTACTCGGATGGATCAAGGCTATAGGAGAGGACAGGGTTATTGAAGAATCAGAGACTGAGAACTGAGCTTAAAACAGTGTCCTATACGGAATGCGTGAGGTTGTACGACCTTAACGAGAGGACCTGGAGTGTGAATATCATTACGGATAGTAAGTCGACCAGTAGGGCGTTCTTAGAGTATTTGAAGAATATTAGAGCTTCATTGATGATGAGGGATTCGGATCGTAAGAAGGCGATGCTATTCGCTAGAGGATGTAGCAAGGAGGTCAGCATGGTTTTCGATATCAATACCGGTCAGATAGGAAAACGGACACACATATGCAGAAAAGGCGCGGCAAGTAGCAGTGTTTGTAGGGCATTTGGGAGAGATGATTAGACGTTGGAACATTCTCATATCAGAATCGCACACTTGGTTAGGAAATCGATGCCAGACTTGAAACAACTTGAGGCATAAAATGAAGTACGATTAGGGATTTTGTGAGCAGCGCGGAACTGCTGACAAAGATTTCTTTGGGTTACTTACTTTTAGGTATTGGGAGAGAACAACAAACTGGCTTCGTTGCATACGGTTTTCTAAATTGAGGGTCAAGGTTTTTATAGCCAGTTGCGTTTTGTCATCCCTCGACTGTGGCTTATTTTGTCGATTACGATTTTTTACTTATTCACTTTTTCTCCTTTCCCATCAGGTTCGCTTATGTTTCGAAGCTTTTCTTGTTGATGCAAACAATCTTTATACGCCGATTGCTGCACCGGTGTACTCAAATCCCATTAATAATCGCAAATCAGCTCAAACTGGGGATTTACGCATAACACGATTAAGCATTGCAACCGGCAGTGTAATTGGCGGAGAAGATCTTATACTACTTGTCGAAAAAGTTAGTAAAAAAAATATTAAAGTTAGGTTTTTCGAAATGAAGGATGATGAAATGTTATGGGAAGCCTATGCCAGTTTCCGAGAATCTGATGTTCATCATCAATATGCCATTGTTTGTCGAACACCGCCATACGTGAATAAAGAAATTGACAAACCTGTTGAAGTTTTTATAGAACTAGAAAGGCCTTCGGACGATGAGCGTAGCTATCCTCCAGTGTCTTTTAGATATAAGCCCAGAGATGCGGTTATATCACGCAAAAGACGGCGCACCTGTTCCACCATGTCTGGCAGCAGTGGCAGTAATTCAGGCTCTTTGAGCTCTGGCGATATACCGAAAACCATAGAAGAGCAGCAGCTAAATCAGCAACAAATGCAGCAACTACCATCTGGCGATCTTTTTCCCCTTAAGAACATATCGGAGGAAATTGATAAGCTTATAAATAGTCCAGATTTTAAACGAAAATTCAAAAATTTTTCCGAGGAAAATACATACTTTCAAGATATATTAAAAGCGGTTGATGGAGATATTTTTTCCAATTTTACCGATGGCCTAATTGGTGGTTTTAATGAGAAGGATGGAGCTGCCAGCAATTCATCCGAGAGTAGCAAATCGTTGTTACATTACAAAAAGTTAATGATAAGTAAAAAGTTAATGGATACTGCCCGACAAAACGATGCGACATCGGTAAGGTGTCTACAGAAAATCACCGATATATATATGAAGGCCAAATCCAATGTATCTCAGCATAAAAAAGCCGCAGAGGAAATTGCAAAACATTTACAGGAACATGCAGAACAATCAGAACTAAATGGCGACTCGCTGATGCACGAAATGGTTGTGAACAACAACGGCACAAGCGCCATGCGTCTATTCCATATTTTAAAGTTTTTCGAATTGGGACAACTGTTCAATACCATAATAAACAACAAAAATCAGACGGCATTACATGCTGCCTGTTTATATGACCGTTCCCAATTTATAAGGCCGCTCTTAAGTTTGGGCTGCAATCCCAGCGCGCAGGATATAAAAGGCAACACAGCGTTACACATAGCAGTACGCGAAGGACATATGCAATGTCTGGAGTGTTTCCTGAAGTCTGAAAAAAGCGTTGATTTGAATATAAGAAACGACGATGGATTTACCCCTTTACATTTAGCTATAAGGGCAAACAACGATGAAATGGCTTCAAAGCTAATACTGGATAAGGACAAAACAGTGGCGGCAGTCTCAAATCGAAAAGACGGCAATAATGCCTTGCACACTGTAATAGAGCAACAGAATTTGCATTTGGTCAAACTTATACTTCAAAATCAAACATTAGCACCTATACTACATTCTACAAACACAGCAGGACATACACCTTTGGATTTGGCAAAACAGTTGGCCACCTCCAGTAAACAAGCTGGTGAAATATGGAGCTTAATTCGAACCTATAGCGGTGCCAACACATCATCGAAAGACGTCAATGCTGTACCATTTAGCGATGTAGAAGACAGTAGTTCAGCGATACTTGTTATAAAAGAGGAAGAACAAACATCCTCATCAACCGATGATGAGGACGAAGATAGCCTAGAGCCAATGGTTACTATACCTGTTTCCAAAGATGGCAATGTGGAAGTTGAAACACATGACATGGACATTGAAATAAAAACCGAATTCGAAAATGGAACTCCAGCTGAAATAACAGCAATTGAATTGGGCAAAGCCTTAGATGACACGCAGATATTCTCCAAATTATGTCAGGCTTTAAAATCCAATAATAACTGGAAACAAGTGGTGGTTGTACCAAGCTTTTACCTTAAGGACCCGGAAACAATGTTAAACTATATCAAGCGCAACGTAAAGAGTATCGACTGTCATTCATTTGCTATGACGCTGCAAAAGATCGATAAAAATTTACTAAGTTTAATAAAAAACTAGTAATAATATAAAAGTATATAAAATAGATTATATTTGTACATATATGTTAAGAAATGTGAAAAAAAAACAATTATTGAAATAATACAAATAATAAAGGAACAAACCTCTATATACTGTACAAGTATACATGTCTAACCTTACATAAACTAAGCAACTGCTTCGATTTTTCTTTTAATGTAATCTGTTTGGGACTAATTTTTATGAAACTGAACTAATATCGATGGAAAATCACCGGAGGAAAATCAAAAACATTTTTCAGTCAAGGCTATAACCTTTGTGCATCTTTCCACTATGTTAAACTGTCCTTTGTGGTTAATCTTTCGGTTTCGCAAGTGGCTATAAGAAAGTGAACTGTTGCATTTCTTTATGTGCCCAAAAAGTCCTAACTGGCTGTGAGCCATTAGAGTGTAGTCGATTTGTATAAATGAGAAATTTCCTTTGTTTGAAACATGGCACATTTTTGGTTACTATAGTCTCTGTATCTTACAGAAAACATCCAACTATCAACCCGAATTCAAGATTAGGCATCAAGGCTCAAATAGCTAGCATACCAAGAATTGAATCTCTTGCAAAATCAGCAGTAACTTGCTTATTGCCTAGTACACATACCACGTACTTCACTCCTATAATGGTTCCAAGTGTTGTTGTTGTTGTTTTTTTTTTTTGTCATTTCACGGGTAATTCCCCCCATGATGTGTTTGATGTTTTTTTTTGCACACTTTTTCTGTAGCAACTAAAAACTGCAATCAATGGTCATGGAGCAGTAGACGCCATAGTCTGTATGGTGGGGATGTATTGATGGTTTGATTCATTTCGTTTGTGAATTCCCCTTACAGTTCTATAGAATTTTAGTTTAACAACCTTATAAGATGTGCATAGTAAATATGGTTGGCACAATCATACATATTTACATTTGTATGCGTACATATACAAACAGCAAGGAAATAATTGTGGTTTTCCATGGGGATTCACACTGGCCATGTGGAGGCTTATTTCAAATGTATTTGTGACACATAATCAGTTGAAACAAAGCAAAAAGTAGGCGGCTGCCATTTATTTATAAAATGCATGACGAGGTGAGGCTTGAAATGGAAAGAACTTGGTTAAGAAATATTAATGAATTTATTTTAATTATCTTCCAACTAAATATAATTATCTGCTGCTTAGAGGGAAAGTGATTGCACACCTCCCTAAAATGACCCTACAACAGTGGTGCACAAAATTAAAATTTGCTTTACCCTAACGTTGCTCCTCAATTCACATGTATTCTTATTCTCTTGGCTTCAGTCGTTGTTGAGACAGCAACGAATGACGACACGCAAGAGTGTACGCAGAGTTGCCAGACGTGACGATTTTACGATTAACATTATTTTGACGAAGTCACAAGGCCAAAAATGCTTTAGGAGGGTGGGTATTCTATTCTGCTTTTGGAATAGTCGCTGAAATGTTTAATTGTTTCGCGAGCGAAATTTGACTGTAATCATTTGTTTTTTTTTTACCAAAATACGTTTTTACTCTGCACTCATGGTTTTATATTTTTTTTGGTAAATAAATAAAAAAACAAATATTAGAAACCAATAAAACAAACAAGAACCAGTAAGGAAAGGCAAAAGTAGGGCGGCGCCGACTATATAATACCCTACACCACCTAGTCTACGTACTACTTTAAATATTTAGAACTTATCTCCAAATCTAGCCAAACATTAATTTTTCATACTTATTGAAATATCGAGTATATTTTTTGTTTGATTTTTTGACGATAGGACAAAAATTGTGGATTTCTACGGACCTAAAAGGCCATATTGGATAAAAAAAAGTATATGGGAGCAATATCTGTGCCGATTTTGATGAAATTTTGCACACATACTCGGACGTCAAATAGAACATCTCGGGCCCAATATTGTAGGAGATCAGTCGAAAATATTGTCTTGACTGTCTTAAAAGCCCATATCTGATGAAATATTTATATATATGGGAGCTATATCTCAATCAGGACCGATTTTATGAAATTCTGAGCACGTATTATGTAAAGATCGGACCAAAATTGTGGCTGCTACAGCGTTAAAACTTGGATGAACGGTATATATGGGTGTTATATCTAAATCCGATTTTGACGAAATTTTGCACACATGTAAAAACTTCATATAAAACATCTTATGTTAAATTTGGTTAAGATCGAACAAAAAATGAAGATTCTACAGCCTTACAACTATAGGAATGAAAGATATATCTTGGATCTATATCTAAATCTAAACTGATTTTTTTTAACTTTGCACACGCATTAGCTCGTCAAAGATCAGGCCAAAATTGTGGCTTCTACAGCTTTAAAATTCTATGCCGGATGGAAGATATATATGGAAGCTATATCTAAATCTTAACTGATTTTGGTCAAAATCAACATCATGCGTCCTTGAGCCAAAGAAGTGACATGTGCAAAATTTCCTGTCAATTGGACATTAAGTGCGACCTGTACCTTGATCACAAGAATACATGGACAGACAGACGGACAAAGCTAAATCGAATCTTCTACTTCTTAGAGTTGCAAACAAATGCACAAAGTTATAATACCCTGTACCACAATGTTGGTGTAGGGTATAATGATGCCGACAATGGTTTTGAGCATTGTCGCTAAAATTTCTTTTTGCCATTTTCCTCATTATAGACAGAGAACTACTTTTTCGCCTATTTTCATCCAGCGTTTCTCCGAAGTTTTTTTTTTATATGGAGTTTTATAGCATTGCGTCTGAAAAGCTGAACAGAATACTTAGCTTTAAGCGAATTTGCACCTCTGGCTGTAACCGAAAATTCCGCTAGAGGTGCATACTCAGCTTTAAATCCCTTTACGGGTTGACGATTTTTTTTGACTTTGAAGTTCACATAATAATTAAGTGTATCCTGTCGATATTGGAAAACATATTTACTAAATATAGTAATGCAAATGCAAATTTTACCCAAGAACATTCCACTAAGAAACAAGGGCAAACTTCTCACATATCAATGAGTGCAGTCCGATTCAAGTTTAAGCTCAATTATAAGGAGCCTCCTTTTTATAGCCGAGTCCGAACGGCGTGCCGCAGTGCGACACCTCTTTGGAGAGAAGTTTTACATGGCATAGTACCTCACAAATGTTGCCAGTATTAGGAGGGGATAACCACCGCTGAAAATTTTTTTTCTGATGGTCTCGCCAGGACTCGAACCGAGGCGTTCAGCGTCATAGGCGGACATGCTAATACAGTCGGTTTTCCTAGCTATTACCCGTCTTTTTTAAGATGTATTACTAATGTTTTTTGTCAGAATTACACTCTTTATATGAAGAGAATAAGTTTTGTAAAAACAAATAGAAATTTACAATCAAATTAAATATTTAGAGTTTCTTTAGCCTACCTTACTCAACTGCAAAAATGCAGTTAATTTTGTCTTTAGAGAAAATTTCTTTAAAATTTCTTTTCTAAAATCTTAAAAAGATATTGTATTTGATCCAATATTCCACAGAATAGGGTAAGGTTAAAAAGAGGATGCCGATATTAATCCGCCCCATGGCACTGTGGACATACACCTAAGCCAGTTGTGCGTTCTAAAAACTAAAAAGTAACTTCGAAAAAGAAAATTTCAAGTTAGAAATTTCGTGCTACTTACAAAACCTTTAATTGTTTTCCATACCCCGGTGTCTTTAGCCGCCAAAGCCGGGCAATGACATAGGAAATGTTTCAACGTCTCATCATCTTCCCCACATGCTATCACTTGCCGCATCGATTCTGCATAAGTCAGCTCATGGTCCTATGTGTCCCGTTATGATACCAAAAGCCATACTGACCTCCTTCTTACTTCCTTTCAGTAATAGCCTCGTCATCTCACGATCCATATCACCCCATAGGATTTTCGCTGTACATGCGCATTCGTTGCCCACGCCCTTAAATCGGACTGCGTCTACCCGAAAGGCTTCGGGTTAACCTAGTTTATTGGCGGCAGTTCTTTGGCCTTCGTTGCCAAATCATCTGCCCTTTCATTTCCATTCCCTTCCCCAAGGGAAGGTTCTTTGGCCTTCATTGCCAAATCATCTGCCCTTTCATTTCCATTCCCGTCCCCAAGGGAAAGGGTACTAAAACTACCCTTCCCCAAAGAAAGGGTACTAAAACTACTCTTCCCCAAGGAAAAAGGTACTAAAACTACCATTCCCCAAAGGAAAGGCTACTAAAACTACCCTTCCCCAAGAGAAAAGGTACTAAAACTACCCTTCTCCAGGGAAAAATGTACTAAAACTACCCTTCCCAAAGGGAAAGGCTACTAAAACTATCCTTCCCCTTATGAAAGGATTCCAAAACAAATGAATAAATATAAAACTAGCCCTACCCAAGGGTACTACAATTAACTTTTCCCAAGGGAAAAGGTACTAAAACTACCCTTCCCCAAGAGAAAAGGTATTAAAACTACCCTTCTCCAAGGAAAAAGGTACTAAAACTATCCTTCCCCTTATGAAAGGATTCCAAAACAAATGAATAAATATAAAACTTGCCCTATCCAAGGTAAAGGGTACTGAAACTAACCTTCCCCAAGGAAAATGGTACTAAAACTACACTTCCCCAAAAAAAAGGGTACTAAAACTACCCTTCCCCAAGTGAAAGGGTACAAAACTACCCTTCTCCAAGGAAAAGGGTACTGAAATACATAAATATTTGGTCGACGTAGGCTTTCTTTGTATTGGTATTGAATGATTAAATAAATAAATAAACTCCCATTCTCCAAGGGAAGGGAAAATTTTTTTATAACTAAAAAAATAAATAAAATTTTAAAATTTAAAAAAAATAATAACTTTTTTCTTTTCGTTCGCTTTTGTATGATTTTAAAATGTTGTGACTATTTAGCTCCGAAAAATGGATTTAAATACCTTTTAAGTAATTTCATATCTCTACTCCAATTACTTGGAAGTTCAAATATCAACATAAATGTCATTTATAAATACAGATACCATCAATTGAAACAATACACTAGGAGGATTTCGAGAAATGTCTTTTTCAAGAATTTTAAGAATAATTGTTGTTTGTAGTTTGGGTCTTTGTAAAATTGTTGACTTTCGTCAAGCCAGTTTTTTCCTAAAACCATATGACGGGAAAAAATTGTATTTAACTGTTTGCTAGCATAGTGATACCACTTTTCTCACTCGAGTTAGAATTTTTCATAGACAGCTTTATTTTTGATTTTTTTTTTACCCTTTAATGGGTTAAAGATCTTTTGGGTAGAGTACAATTCTGATAACCACCTCAAGTGTCTGGGAAGTCGCCTCAACCCCTTAGCGGATGTGTAGATTCACAGGGTCTTTAGAATTGTTGTATATTGCATGTGGAGTCCGAATTTTTATTTGGAAAATACGTTGCTAACATATAATAAAACAAGTAAGAGCGTGCTAAGTTCGGCCGGCCCGAATCTTATATACCCTTCACCACGGATCGCATTTGTCGAGTTCTTTGCGCGGTTTCTATATTTAGGTAAACAATGCTTTAGGCAAACAATTGAATGCTGAACATAGTATTAGAAGTCATTGTGTTATAATTCAGTCCATTCGGATAAGAATTACGCCTTGTATAGGCTCAAGAAGCAAAATCGGGAGATCGGTTTATATGGGAGCTGTATCAAGCTATAAATCGATTCATACCATATGGGACACGTATGGTATGTTGAAGGTCATGGGAGAATCCGTTGTACAAAATTTCCGCCAAATCGGATGAGAATTTCGCCCTCTGACGGCTCAAGAAGTCAAGGCCTAATATCGGTTTATGTGGCAGCTATACCAGGTTTTTAACCGATTTGAATCATACTTGGCACAGTTGTTAGAAGTGATACCAAAACACCACGTGCAAAATTACAGCCAAATCGAATAAGAAGTGCGCCCTCTAAAAGCTGAAGAAGTCAAATCCCAAGATGGGTTTATATCGCAGCTATATCAGTTTATGAACCGAATTGAACCATACTTAGCAAAGTTATTGGAAGTGATACCAAAACACCACTTGCAAAATTTCAATCAAATCAGAGAATTGCGCCCTCTAGAGGCTCAAGAAGTCAAGACCCAAGATCGGTTTATATGGCAGCTATATCAATACATGGACCGATTTGACCCATTTACAATCCCAACCGACCTACACTAATAAAAAGTATTTGTGCAAAATTTCAAGCGCTTAGCTTTACTTCTTCGAAAGTTTGCGTGCTTTCGACAGATAGACAAAGGGACGGACATGGTTAGATCGACTTAAAATGTCATGACGATCAAGAATATATTGGTTTGCCCAAAAAGTAATTGCGGATTTTTCATATAGTCGGCGTTGACAAATCTTTTCACAGCTTGTGACTCTGTAATTGCATTCTTTCTTCTGTCAGTTATCAGCTGTTACATTTAGCTTGCTTTAGAAAAAGAGTGTAAAAAATTATATTTGATTAAAGTTCATTCTAAGTTTAATAAAAATGCATTTACTTTCTTTTAAAAAATCCGCAATTACTTTTTGGGCAACCCAATATATACTTTATGGGGTCTTAGACGCATATTTCGAGGTGTTACAAACAGAATGACGAAATTAGTATACCCCCATCCTACGTTGGAGGGCGTAATTAAGCTTTTCTGATTTCCTAAATCATAAAATTTTTACAAAATTAAATTATTATTATTATAATTAATTAATTAATAAATTATTTTGTACATAAATACTCGTAAAAGTTATTTCTATTTTTTTAAACACCAAAATTTTTATTTTTTTTAATTTCTTTTACGGTTAGCATGGCTCATGTTATTGATGGAAAAGCTGTAGCAGCAGAAATTCGTGCTGAAATTCGCAAAGATATTGAAGAGTTTGTGGAAAAGGGGAATAGAAAACCCCATTTAACGGCTATAATCGTGGGTGACGATGTGGCCAGCCAAACGTATGTACAAATGAAAATGAACGCCGCCAAAGATGTTGGCATCACCAGTGAAACTAAACGTTTGCCCGCCGAAGCTACTGAAAAGGAACTCCTAGATCTTATAGAAAGTTTAAATAATGATAAAAGCGTTGATGGTATTTTAGTGCAATTGCCAGTTCCTGATCATATGAACGAACGTAAAATATGCAATGCGGTTATATGTGAGAAAGATGTCGATGGTTTTAATGTCTTCAATGTGGGCCGTATGTGTTTGGACATGAATTCAATGATACCTGCAACGCCCTTGGGTGTTATTGAATTAATAAAACGCGCTGGCATAGAGACTTTCGGCAAAAATGCTGTGGTAGTGGGACGTTCTAAGAATGTCAGCATGCCAATTGCCATGCTAATGCATGCAGATGGTCGCAATGAGACAAATGCCATGGATGCAACCGTTACCATTTGCCATCGTTTCACACCACCCAAGGAATTGGCCAAATACTGTTCCATGGCTGATATTATTATAACGGCCACCGGTGTACCAGGTTTGATAACCAAGGAGATGGTAAAACCGGGCGCATGTGTAATAGATGTGGGTATAACTCGTATTACGGATCCAAACACAGGCAAAACTAAATTAGTAGGCGATGTTGATTATGACGGTACGAGATGATTTTGAAAAACTTAAGAAGTTTTTTTTTTAATAATTAACTATTTCTATGTTTTTAGAAGTTCGACAAGTTGCCGGCTACATAACTCCAGTCCCCGGCGGTGTTGGTCCCATGACGGTCGCCATGTTAATGCACAACACCTTTACAGCAGCCAAAAACTTGGCCGCCGCCTCCACTAAGAGTTAATTATTGCACCCTCATATTGCTGGCAATAGATATGACTAGTATTTCATTTTTGACCTTAATGTTAATGATATTAACTGATAACTAAACATATTATTATATAGTATGTATAGGTATATTACCATTACCAATATCTCATTTTGTTTAAGTTTGCATTTATTTAAACAAAGTTCTCATGAAAGCTATATTTAATTACATTATTTGATTGGAATTAACATTTGTCTGTTTTAACACAGTGTCGGCGGTATGTCAAAAAGTTGCATACAAGAAGAACACTTGCATTTTGATAGTAGTGACTTATATAAGCAAATATACAATACAATTAATTATAAACATAACCTGTTTATTATTATTTGCGTATTCGTATATTTTACTTTTTTTTCCAATAAACATGAAAAAAAAGTTAGTCGTTTATCTGAAAACAATTTTTTGTGTAGCCTTTCCTAAAGAAGTTGATGGTCGGCATACTGCGCAACACCATGGCTAACCCCATAGATTTCAACGTTCTTTAATTGGAGTAATTCACAGTGAAAAGTCATCTCAACTCTGTTACGGCTTCTAACGGGTAATTTTTTTCGTTTTTTTTTTCTTTTGGCAACACTGGTTTAAACAGCTCACGCTCGCATCGTGTTTTGTTTCACTGTCAAACATCTTCAGTTTGGTCTATAATTTACAGCGCTTGCAAATGATTGAATTTTATTATCAAAATGCGTGCTCTGTTAAGAAAGTTCATCGCGCGCTTCTTCCAATTTATTGCTCAATGGGTACGTAAATAAGCAGAATTGTCGATTTTGGAGTAAAGATCAGCCAGAAACATTGCAAGAGCTACGGGAACTCAAATTTGCACAAATTTTTACTGCAAGTCGCTCGCGTACTTTATTTGCCAACAAAAGAGAGCACGAGAGAGAGCAAATTTTGACAGAAAATAGGGAACCTGCAAATTTTTACTGGGACTTTTTTAGGTCTGTTTGCGTTTTTTTCCAGTAAGAGCCATTTTACTCTCTTCAAAAAAATTGCAAGCAAAAGTACGCGAATTGTACTGATTTTTGTTTTGGTTGCTAGGAAAACAATTGTTTTAAAATAAACAATTAAAGCGTGCTAAGTTCGGCCGGGCCGAATCTTATATTCCCTCCACCATGGGTCGCATTTGTCGGGTTCTATTCCCGGTAACTCTTTTTAGGCAAACAAGGGATAAAAGAAAATAATTGCTATGGTATTAGAGCTATATCAAGTTATAGTCCTATTCGAAGACCATAGGAAAAAGTCATTGTGAAAATTTCAGCCAAATCGAATAAAAATTGCGTCCTTTATGGGCTCAGTAAGTAAAATAGGGAGATCGGTTTATATGGGAGCTGTATCAGCCTATACAACGATACAGACCATATTTGACACGTATGTTGAGAAGGTCATGGGAGAAGCCGTTGTATAAAATGTTAGCCTCTAGAGGCTCAAGAAGCCATGTTTAAAGATCGGTTTATATGGCAGCTACATCGGGTTATGGACCGATTTGAACCATACTTAGTACAATTGTTAAAAGTCGTAACGAAACACGCCTTGCAAAATTTTAGCCAAAGAATTGCGCGCTCTAGAAGCTCGAGAAGTCAAGACCCCATATCCGTTTATATGACAGCTATGTCAGGTTATAAAGAAAAACTTCATGCAAAATTTCAGCCAAAACGGATAAGAACTGCGCCCTCTAGAGGCTCAAGAAGTCAAGATTCAAGATCGGTTTATATGGCATCTATATCAGATTATGGACCGATTTGAACCATACCTAGCACAGTTGTTGGAAGTCATAACAAAACACGGTTTGCAAAATTTTAGCCAAATCGGATAAGAATTGCGCCCTTCAGTGGCTCAAGAAGTCAAGATCCAAGATTTGTTTATATGGCAGCTATATCAAAACATACACAGATATGGCCCATTTACAATCCCAACTGGCCTACACTAATAAGATGTATTCATGCAAAATTTCAAACGGCTAGCTTTACTCGTTCGAAAGTTAGCGTGCTTTCGACAGACAGACAGACGGACGGACATCGCTAGATCGAATATCATGACGATCAAGAATATACAATATATATCTTATGGGATCTTAGACGAATATTTCGAGGAGTTACAAACAGAATGAGGAAATTAATATACCCCCATCCTATGCTATGGTGGAGGGTATATAAATGCTGGCGGTATTGTGCGGTATTTTCCTTTGATAAACGTTAATTTATTGACCCAAGAGTGACATGGCTAGAAGGGAAGCCATTCGTCGTAACCATGATCTCCGTCCCGCTGGACAGCCAACGCAATTTATCGTGCACGAAGCTACGAATGTCATCCGTGACGCCATGTCACGCAAGGCGCTAGTCCCAGACGGAATCTTTACTCTGATGCTGAAGAATCTGGATCTGCCTCGAGTCGAGTACCTTACAACTGTCCTCAGCCTGTCTGAACACTATTATCCCGCTACTGCAACCCGGCATCCTTAACTTGCTGTCTTTTTTTTTTTTGAAATTTTGTGGGTGGGGAGCCAAAGGCTATAGTTAACTTTATATTTTTTTTTATTTTAGATTTAGATTTAATTAGAACTTTAGAATTACTACGGTTGTGTTATCAATGTAATATTTCTATGGGCCTTATAGGCTTCTTATTACAAAGAATGGTTAATAAAAATGAAATGAAAGGACACGAGCAAGGGGAAGTCGTACAGACCGATCTAAATTCTTTCATCAGTAGCCAAGACGCATGAGGGACTAATTCTTCCGATCCTCCCGTTGCACAACTTCCATTCGCCGAGCATCAGCATGCATTTCGAAGGCTACATAGGATTACAACTGCTTTACATGCCATCACTGTACACAAAAGTAGAAACAACGTTCTCAAGCCCCTTGTCGGCAGCACTTGGTGTGCTGACAAAGCAACCTTGGACTAACCACCTAATGCTTCTGGATATTGTGGCTAGACAAATTGCTGCGACCACTGATGTGAGGCTAAGGAAGCTTTTTATTTGGTCATGTGTCGGCTACGGACACTTTGTTATCATTGAAGATATCTGTGTCCGTTCACAATTGGCGGACTTATTTGAACAAATTTTTTCTAATCCCACTGTGCGTCACTTGCTTAACTGCCCATCTACACCTAAATTCAAAGGAACGGTGTTGGTTTCATCGTAGCTCTCCGGTGAGGATGAAACCGACATAAGAAACACATAAGAAACCGATCAAAAAGATCAAATTATTAAATTTGTTTCACTTTTATTTACTTTTAATGAAGATTCATGGCAGCAGCTAGTGTTCTGGTACAGAAAACTCGACAAATGAAGTTGTAATTTTACCTCAATTCGGTTGTTCTTCATCAGAAGATAAGTGCAAAATTTGCGGAATTATTGTATATCGAAAATCTTGACAAATTAAAAGATTTTATCGTTCCAGACACCTAGAAAAGAGCAATTATCGGTTTGTTAAGTGTTTTTAATCATCCTCATCGGAGATCCACGATGAAACCAACACCGTTCCTTTGAATTTGTTAAGGATAGAAGATGCTGCCATGGGATTTAGTGAGTCTAGCTGGACAGTTAAACAAGTGACGCATAGTGTGATTAGAAAAAATTAGTGGAAATTAGTCTGCTAATTGTGAACGGATACAGATATCTTCAATGAAAATAAAGTGTCTGTAGCCGCCACATGACCAAATAGAAAACACCCTTAGCCTCACATCAGTGGTCGTAGCAATATATTGGGTTGCCCAAAAAGTAATTGCGGATTTTTTAAAAGAAAGTAAATGCATTTTTAATAAAACTAAGAATGAACTTTAATCAAATATACTTTTTCAACGCCGACTATATGAAAAATCCGCAATTACTTTTTGGGCAACCCAATATCTAGCCACAATATCCAAAAGCATTAGATGGTTAGTCCAAGGTATCTTTGTCAGCACAACAAGTGTACTTAGGTATACGGTTATGGCATGTAAAGCAGTTGCAGTCCTATGCAGCCTTCGTAATGCATGCTGATGCTGGGCGAATGGAAATTGTCCAACGAGAGGAGCGAAGGAGTAGTCCCTCATGCGTCTTGGCTACTGATGAGAGAAGGGAGATCGGTCTGTATGACTCCCCCTTGTCCGTGTCTTTTTCAGGTTTCAGTAGCGGAATCAGACTGCCCATCTTCCAAACATCGGGTACTATTATAGTGTTCAGATAGGCTGAGGACAGTTGTAAGGTGAGACTCCAGGCAGGTCCAGAATTTTCAGCATCAGTGTAGAGATTCTGCCTGGAACCAGCGCTTTGCGCGACTTGGCACCACGGATGGCATTTGAAGTTTCAAGCACGGTTGTTATTGTTGTTGTAGCAGTGTGTTGTATACTGAAAGACTTCATCGGGCCAATGCGGTACGTACAACCGGGTGCCATGAGATTGCACGGTAATTTGTAATGGCTCCCCTTCTGTCAATAAATTGACGTTTATCTAAGGAAAATACCTCACAAGTATCGCCATACAGACAAGCCCGCTTCAATTGATGCATTGGAAGACAAAATTTAAGCATTTATTCGTGAGATACCGTCCGAAATGTTGGAAAGAGTATGCCAAAACTTGGACTAAGCGGATGGACCATTTTAGGCACAGCCAATAAATGCAATAATTTTCAAAAATTAAATTATATGGGCCGTACTATGGATTCGAATAAAAATTTCATGCATTTTTTTTTTTTTTGATGCCACATTTAAGCCTCAGATCTAGGCCTAAGATTTGGTTGCAGTTATCTTCAAATGTTTTGCAGCGATATCATCGACGAAATTGAGAAGGTAGTAGTTGTTGTTGTTGCCAAATATCTATATGAGGAGGTAGCGATTCTCGCCATGGTCCATAGGTGAGCAAGCTTGTCCGGTCCATAAGAGCAATCGCCGCTTGGCCACTGGCTATTTAAAGGCGTCAAAAAATCGCCTTGTCATATCGAGTATCAGAAGAACTCGTATTTAAGTATTTAAGCAATTATATTGCCCGCGACTGCAGTTGCAGCTGCTATCCCTAACCTATGTACGCGCTCATTACCTCTGAGCTGAGCTTCTCGTGATGACGATGAACAGCACTCAAATGCGAGGTCAGAGGTAGATGTTTAAGCTATAGTAGATGATATAAACGTTAGATATAGAAGGAAATCTGGCAAATGATACAGTTAGTGTGCTGAGGATATGGAAAGAACTCTTTTTCCCATCTACTGGTATACGATGATGATGGCCATGATTTTATCGTAGAACCAATAGAATGTGTACAAACTAGTCAAAACGAGAGCTACGTAGCAGTAACTGTGTAAGATTAAAGTCTAAAGTCATCGCGTAACTTGCTTCATGATTGCAACCTCAACATACTATGTGCCGTACACAAGGAATAAGTTTCCTACTCATCGCATACAAGATACTATCGAGAGTACTGTGTGAAAGATTAAAGTCTAAAGTCAACGCATAGCCTCCGTGATTTTTTCGAATTTCGAAAACTAAACAGAATTACTTGAAATTTCACATTTTATTTTGTTTTTGCATTTGTTTAGCAAAGTGTTGTGTGCAGCTTAATGTCCCTCAAAGCGCCATCTAGCGGACAATTGCCGAACGTAGTCATCTGCTTAGGCATGAACCACGATCCCAGTCTGAGTGACAGTAGGACAGTTTGTTTTGTGTTGCCGCTTGTCCCATCAGAGGAAATTCTAGATGGGAACAGCGCCATGGTGGGGCAAATGATAACGCATGCAACTAGCTTAGAAAGGAAAATCTTTCTTTTTCCTTTTGACTGTGCAGCAAACCGGAAGTGAGCAAGCGAGAGCAGGATTGAGTGTGAACGAGCCGAAGCAAATGGCTAGCCAAGCGCAAAATGCGGTCATGTGGTATTGAGACAAGAAGAATAATAACTTTGGGAGCCATTTTTTCCTGCCCTAGCCCAATGATTCCTATGTATTTTCTGACCACTTGTCGCTGTCCTCGCCGGATGGGGTGGTTCTTGCGCAAGCGTATCACTTATCAGGAACAAAAGTTTAACATGCCAGCTTATCTAAATAAAGGAATGTTTCGCCCGAAACAGAACAAATTCTGGGTAGAATTCTGCGGCTCCGTGGATGAAACGTCTCAGGCCTTTAGCCTAAGGAAGATTCTGTCCTCGAGACCTATTACGTTGGGGTATATTCAGAAGTCAGAGAATGTATGGACAATGTCTAGTGAGGAAACGCAAGATACACATTTCCCGGGAAATTCTCCAACGGACAACGTGTAGCCAGAAGAGGTTGTCACTGGTATGCATTCGTCAGAGTTTTCAACTACTTTAAGCCGCCAGGCACTGATGATGTATCACCGGTTGAATTACAAGCTGTGTCTGATAGACTGGTTTCCTGGCTTAGGGAGATATTCTCTGCTGATGGAGGGACACGAGGCTCATTTTTATACCGAAAGCAAAAAAAACTTACCATACGATGGCGAAAGATTTTCGACTTATTAGTCTGCCATCGTTTACGCTGAAGACTCTTGAGAGGTTGATAGAAACATATTTTAGTGCAAAGATCCCTGGAGATCGCCTGTCGCAGCAGCGGCATGCATATAGTAAAGGCAAATCCACTGAAACAGCCCTTCACGACCTAGTCGGCTACATAGAGGGTTCTCTCGCTGTCAAGGAATATACAATGGTAGCATTGACATTGAAGGTGCTTTCAATAACGTAATACCGGCGTGAATCATGAAAGAGTTGGAGTTTTTAGGCATCAACTTTACCGCAAGGAAGTTTATTAATAACTTACTTACTAAAAGATGCATTACGGCAGGCTTGAGATCTGTGGATCTAAGAAGATGAGTCAGCAGAGGAACTCCTAAAGGCGGTGTACTGTCTCCTCTACTTTGGAATATAGCCATTAACAATATATTATTGTCTCTGGAAGAAAAAGGTGTAAAAGTGGTCTCGTATGCTAATGACGTGGCAATTGCGGTAAGGGGAAAGTTTCCCAGCACTCTAAGAGATATACTTTAGGAAGCTCTACGTGCAACAGCAAAGTAGGCTACCGAAAGTGGTGTAGGTATAAATCCGTGGAAGACACAAGTAGTTATTTTCGGCAGGTGATACAAGTTGTAGGAGGCCACCGTAGCGCAGAGGTTAGCATGTCCGCCTATGACGTTGAACGCCTGGGTTCAAATCTTGGCGATACCATCAAAAAAAATGTTCAGCGGTGGTTTTCCCCTCCTTATGCTAGCAACATTTGTAAAGGTACTATGCCGTGTAAAACTTCTCTCCAAAGAGGTGTAGCATTGCGGCACGCCGTTCGGACTCGGCTATAAAAAGGAGGCTCCTTATCGTTGAGCTTAAACTTGAATCGGACTGCACTCATTGATATGTGAGAAGTTTGCGCCTGAGTGGTGTTTTACTCACCTGAAAACCTCTGTTAAGTTAGGTTGAAAAGAGGGTGCAGATATTAATTCGCCCCATGCCCCCACTATGGACATACACCTAAGCCAGTAATCAGCTTGTTGCGCGCTCTTAAAACTAAAAAGCAACCTCGAAAAAGAAAATTTTAAATTAGGAATTCCGTGCTACTTACAAAATTCTCAATTGTTTTCCATACCACTCCCCTAAGTTGGTTTATGTCTGGTATCATGTCCCCACCTAAGTACCGGTGTCTGTTAGCGGCGAAAGCTGGACAATGACATCGGCCGCTTATATATAAGTGATGTCTACTGGCCCTCCCCCGATTCCTCTGAAAGTGACGTATTTTGTACAATTTGGAGTGCTAATGGGTGCTTGGTCATGAGAAATAAGCCTATGGAGGAGGAGAAAATTTCAAGGCCGGCTAATTTCTACACTTTAGAAGGCAACTAGGATTTGTCATAAATTATTTTGGCTATTTCCTTCAAATTATTTGTGGTTAACTAGATGAATTGTATCTCAAATGAATGCTTGGAGGACTGGCTATTATAATTATTGTAATCTGAAGCAATTTATAATAATTAAATAGGAAAATTTGAAATAAATGATCGTTTATCTAAAATAATTCCTAAAAGTTTTACAATATTCATGATAACTTAAAGGTTTTAAAATCTGTTAAAGTTATTTTTGTTGTCTGAAGGGTAAGGAAGGAAAAGTGAAAAGATAATCCAAATCGGCCTAAAAACAAAAATGCTATTTGAATTTACATTTTGAAATTTAAAGGCCTATATCTCACGAACTAGGTCCTCCTCCAACAAAATTTTTATGCAATTTCATTCAGCGCAATGAATCTATCACCTGAAAAAAATTTGCTTATTTTGCACGTAAACTGTCCTTGCTATAAAACTTACCATAGTCAAGGTTGAGGAGTTTTCCAAAAAGGTAATTAGCGCTTTGTGATTTTAGAAATTTGAGGTAAAAACTTTTTCAAGTTTTTTGCTTGTTAGGGCGAAGATCATTTATTCAATCCCATGGCAGTCGGCTGTATTCAAAAAAAAATGTGGGTTCTCCTCGAAACTCTGGAATGACCCATGTTGTATGTTTTATGACACAAAACGAAAAGTATTTGAAAATAGATAATAAATAAGCTATACAAATTCAAAACCTGTGCATTGGATGTTTCTATCTTATCTCTTTTTTTCATACCGAGTAGGGGAAAGCCCCAACCTTTATCCTATATGCGTACCAAGTTGACTAAAAGTGGCAGAAGGTACACTAATTGGGTTGGTAATCGGATATACAATCGCCTTTCCTTATTTTTATATAAATATAATAAATATACCTTAAAAAATTCTTGTATAGTAGCATGGCTCATTTTATGGATGGAAAAGCTGTAGCAGCAGAAATTCGTGCTGAAATTCGCAAAAATATTGAAGAGTTTGTGGAAAAGGGGAATAGAAAACCCCATTTAACGGCTATAATCGTGGGTGACGATGTGGCCAGTCAAACGTATGCACAAATGAACATGAACGCAGCCAAAGATGTTGGCATTACAAGTGAAATTAAACGTTTGCCCACCGAAGCTACTGAAAAGGAACTCCTAGATCTTATAGAAAGTATAAATAATGATAAAAGCGTTGATGGTATTTTAGTGCAATTGCCAGTTCCTGATCATATGAACGAACGTAAAATATGCAATGCGGTTATATGTGAGAAAGATGTCGATGGTTTTAATGTCTTCAATGTGGGCCGTATGTGTTTGGACATGAATTCAATGATACCTGCAACGCCCTTGGGTGTTATTGAATTAATAAAACGCGCTGGCATAGAGACTTTCGGCAAAAATGCTGTGGTAGTGGGACGTTCTAAGAATGTCAGCATGCCAATTGCTATGCTAATGCATGCAGATGGTCGCAATGAGACAAATGCCATGGATGCAACCGTTACCATTTGTCTTCGTTTCACACCACCCAAGGAATTGGCCAAATATTGTTCTATGGCTGATATTATTATAACGGCCACCGGTGTACCCCGTTTGATAACCAAGGAGATGGTAAAACCGGGCGCATGTGTAATAGATGTGGGCATAACTCATATTACGGATCCAAACACTGGGAATACCAAATTAGTAGGCGATGTTGATTTTGATGGTACGCCATAATATTGTAATATCTAAGAACCTTATTCTATTTATTACTTTTTCCATTTTTTAGAAGTACGAAAAGTTGCCGGCCACATAACTCCAGTACCGGGAGGTGTTGGCCCCATGACAGTCGCCATGTTAATGCACAACACCTTTACAGCAGCCAAAAATTTGGCAGCAGCCTCCATTAAAAGTTAACTAGCGCGCCCTCATTGCTGACAATAGACAGGCAGGCAACTCTTGGGTGCCTCGATTTGCCCACACTCAAGTCCTTGCATTTCTTTCTCTTTTCTACGGAATAGATGTTACTCCTCTCCTTGTGACAACGGTAATATGGTCTCTCCTTTGGCTCGCAGAATATATTTTAAGTCTGCTAGTCCTTGCCCAAGACACATGTATTTTTTTTATTAACTGCATTTTTATTTGCTAGCCTCATAACATAAATGGCTTTGTATTATAATTTTCTAATTAAAAATTGCATCAATACTCTACTTTAAAATTGTACGAAATATATTCAAATTAACGTCTTACTCCAAATGATGTAAATGTGTAATTTTCGATTGGTTTCATTTCTGAAAACACCGCTTTGTCTATTCGCGAACTAGGACTTCCACGATTTTTTAGCCAATCTTTCCTAAAAGACATAGAACAGTTAAATTAGGTTTTAAGTTAGGTTTTGTTCAAAAATACAAACATTTCATTCAACGAATTTTGTGGACCTTCCAATTGTCCCTTTACAGTTCCATCCTTTGTGTTCATGCACCAGCCCCTCAATTCTAACGCGTTAGCCTGTTTTTCTGTATATTTTCTAAAAAATACCCCTTGGACCTTTCCAAAGATTTCAAAATCGACACAGAATAATCTTTTAGCCATCTTATGCAAAATTTATTTGAAATTTGCTCTTGGTCTTTCAGCAAATACGCATCAGCTGTTTCTCATCACCCCATTAAGCAGAGTATTCTATCCAGATTTTCACGCGGAATGCCAAGGCGGATTAAAAAAGGAGGTCTCATGCGAAGAGCTGTTAACAGCCGGCCTGTTTTAACTGTACAAAAAATCAAATTTTAATTTTGTATCAAGATATATTAAGTTACAGGTAGTCGCAGTTGCCCAACAACTAAGTATTGAGTACACTATCTGTCAAAACTGTGATAAGTGCAACTCTGATTTTGAGTTTGTAACTAGTTCGCGCAATTTTTCGTTGTTTTTGTGTAATATGGTTCTTAACTATAACACACACACACAACCAAAACTCATTGACAGATAGTGCACTTCGCGAGAAAAAATTGTATTGAGCTATCTACGGTACAATACCTGGTAATTATGTCATGGTTTGTACCTATAACAGTTGATGATATGAAACTATTTAGCGAAACATGCTTTATAGAATGACGATAGTAATGTATTTTGTTGTTTTAAACCATGGAATCTCTACAAACTATCTTTAAAAAGTACTTACAAAGTGTCAATTCAGAGAGGGAGTGAGAAATCAACTCCCAAATGTTTGGAGGGTCTACTCATGTATGCACACGCGCACACAAATTTCTTTGTGTGTGTTGACAAAACGTCGATCAGCTTGATGGCAAGATGGTGGATTGCACTATATGATATGTGTTTGTTGTACAAATGAGACCAACTTTAATTGTTTCGTCGTGGCGGAATGCTGTCAAACTTTGGTGAAACGTTGGAGAAAAATAGGCGAAAAAGTAATACTCTGCTTACAAGGTGGAATCACGCGAACAACTGGTAAGTTTTACTGTCAGGATTCATTGAATAAAGTTAAGCGGAGCGATTAGACGACATATACAGATGATCGAGCCATTAAATCCGGATTTAAAGAGCAGTGTAAACGGGGTATAAGTATTTAATTTTTGCAAATGCCGTAAATGCAATACCAAAATGGTTTTAGAAATACACGTTTTTTTACTATTTATCTTTTTCAGGTGTATTTTCATCATTATAACACTGTTATGTTGCTTATATATCGGATCAAATAAAATTTAGAAAAAAATCACATCTGTGTTACCAAGCATATGACATTTAGAATTATTGACAAATAAAAAAAATTGTACTCAGCTGTTTGCATGACCTCACTTTATAACTGCATCCTGGTTTGCTATTGTATTCTGCTTTCGGAATAGTCGCGGAAAATTTTATTGTTCCGCGAGCGCAATTTTACAGTTATGTTATTTAATATCAGCTACTTATTTTCATACCGAAGTACGTTTTTTATCTGCACTTATGGTTTTATTATTTTTTTCGCAAATGAATAAAATAAAAAGAGAAGAGAACCATTGAAACCAATAAAGCGACGTTTTGCCAAAGAACTGCACAAAGAACTTTGATAAGACGGCGGATTGCACTATATGATTTGTGGTTGTTGCACAAATGAGACCACCTTTAATTGTTTTGTCATGCATTCTATTATTTAGGCACAGATAAACATGCTTTTAAAACTGCGTTTGTTTGGAAAAATAAATTATCTCGATTTGAACAAATCTAGACCGTTTACATTGTGTTTGAGTTGTTTTTTATATGATGTACACAAGCGTACATGCGTACACATGTACGTGTACGTCTGGTACATCCATATACAATTATTGTTAACAACAGTTTTATTTTTGATACTCTGATCTACTATCAGCCATGAAATCGGATTTGTGTGAGGTTTTTTAAAAAATGCAGCGAAAATCGTTGTTGTGCAAGTGATCTTACCTTTTGAATGAACCCTGATTCGCTGTTTTAGTTTTCGCTTTTGCTTACTGAGTAACGAGTAACCGTCCTCCTGCTTATAGTACAGTCGTTTTTTCTTGGACCGAAACGCAGATAACATTTCTGTAAAAATTTGTTCAATTTTTACGGGCGTGCGGGCGCCATTTTCTGTGAATTTATGAATTCATTATTTATGTGTATTTGGATAGTGAATAACTACTAATGTTTCCGAAGAAATAAAAATTATTGTTCAAATAACAACACGACACAAAGGGCAATTGGAATTTCACGTTGGAAAACGTTTTCGTCCATTTTTTTCTACGGTCGTCGTGCATACTCGTTCCGTAGTCCGCCGTCGTCTTCCTATGCAAGGGAAAAAAGAAACATCTCAAACGCCATGCCCGAAAACGAATTCGAACAGAAATTACGTGTATACTTAGATGGTGTTACAAATTGAATTGAAAATAATTGGTAAAAACTGCTGAGACAAAATAAAAGAGTGAAAATTAGAAAAACATATTGGGCGACCTCGCAATTTTTTTCGACGACCAATTGTAATTACACCTAAGAATAAGAGGAAGCAGAGGCCAGAATTGTGAAAAAGAGTAGTAAATGTGTACTACATACAAAAATCAAGAGTTGTGTGGCATTCGAATGTGTGTGTGTTATGTGGAGAAGGGCGCGCGCGAGTGTTTTTAAGTGAATTCTAAAGAGGAATTATTCAAATTATATAAAAAAGAATACTATGGTTATTTACTATAGCGAATCGATGTGTATTAACAAAAGTCAAATCGAACTTTTTTAATTTGATAATTAAATGAAAAAAAAAAACAATCGTATAATATCTTTATAAAAAGGTAATCATATTTTTGCGCCTACTAAAGTAAAAACCAGCACAATTTATGCCCACTTTTAACAAAAAAAAAAAATGAGACGTATATGAGAATGTGTACATACATGCTTACTTTTATACACGAATGTTGTTAATCGTTTGATACGCAAGTATGCAACCGTGCCTCTTGTGTGTGCTGCTTAGCCATTGATTTACGCAGACGATCCAGCCAAACAGCCATAGAATATCGAAAATTATTTGCAAATTCATGTTTGCTGTGTTTCTGTTCAATTTTAAATTCTGGACTTAGGTAAGTATTTGAGAAATAAAAATTTTTTCGTTTTCGTTAGTCGCCGGTTGTTGTTGGGATTTGTTTGTTCACCCCTCCCCTTATCAACACGTTCTGAATGGTTGGCTATATTGGGGAGCTTTTTTTTTTGTTATTGTCCGTGGTCTGTCCTTTAAGTCGGCAATTTCACAAGATTCTTATTTCATGACATACTTATGTATATCTCAAGGCATACTTGATTCAATTGAAAGAATACAAGGCTAGTATTGGGATGTTATAACAAATACTAAATGGTTCAAGTACAATATTTTAAATCACATACAACCTATATTAATTGTTTGAACTTTATTGTTGTGGAATACGATTTAGACATAATACAAATTTGGCATTTCATAATCAGTTAAACGCATTTCATCACCATAGATATTTAGTTTCCTTGCAGCGTACGTTAGTATTAGGTATACATATATATGTATATATATTTTCCGGTCGTCCCGTCCCTAAATATGTACATGCATATCTACATACGTTGAACCTACAACTAAATCAACAAATTTTAATTTGTGTATATTTGGGTGATTCTAATGCAGCTTCTTTACGCTATACCTATGCTGTCATTTGCAGCCGTAAATTGGAATTTATGATTAGTGCGAATATATTTGTCGAAAACTTGCTTTGAAGTTGCGCAAATCCTTATAGTCAATTACAAGTAGAATCTATATTTGGTGTCTAGTCCCAGTCAAGTAACAAAGCTTTTTAGTAGATAAGCTAGGTTAAGGGAAGGCACAAGAGAACTCATGGCACAACTGTGTTATGGGCTAAAGGTAATGGAGGACTTAGGTGGTTACTGTTAACCAGAAAATGGAAGTTTTGGAAGGTTATGTACCTGGGCATAATTATAGACCAGAGATGAAACTAGACAAGAAGGTTCAAGACAGGGCTCAACTGCTACTTTGATCTGGTAGTTGTGTGCTTGGACTGGGGACGACACTGGATGCTTACTGTTGAGATTCGGCCGAATCTGGTCTGGTCTGGTATGGGTTGCGGAGAGGAAATGAAAAAGGAATACTCTGTAGTGTAACGGCACGTGGTAGGCTCTATAAACTATATTCGTTCTGAGAACCTCGCATTTGTACGTTTACAAATTACGGATACCTATATATAATGGGTTGAGCTACGGGTGCGGCGCAACTGTAGTATATAGGCGGCGGGAAAGGTTTCATTAATTGATGACTTGGACTATGTCTTCTCGAAAAGGTCAACTGTAGTATATAGGCGGCGGGAAAGGTTTCATTAATTGATGACTTGGACTACGTCTTCTCGAAAAGGTCGAGTTACGTTGGAACGCGTCGTTTTCTAGATCCTCGGTCTATACGGGCTGGTTGGTTGGGTCTTCAGATTAACATTATTGATTGTTTTCGAGGAAGGGAGTTTTTCTTGTAGTCATATTTTTATATTTGGAGGTAGCGATCCACGCCGAGCTCCACAGGTGAGAAAGCTAGAAATAGAAAAGTCATGGCCATTGAATATTTAAAGGTGTCAATAACTCGTCTTGTCATATCCAGTATCACAGGCTCTTAGTTTTTAAGCAATAGTCGCTGCCGGCCATCCTTTAAATGAGACTCTCCACTCGAAACTGCGACTGCAGTTGCAGCTTATCCGTATTCGGAACTTTCCTCTATCAGCAATCTGTGGACCGGTAGCTCAGTTCAGGTACGGCCGAGATAGAGCTATACAATGTATATATACCGCTGGTTGAAAGTTGTGACTCAGTTAATGGCCAGGCTTACAAGCCCGACATAAGTCGGCAACTGTCTGGCCATAATCGACTGGTTCTAGGAGCCATCACGTTTCATGGCATTCTCCCCTAGCTAACGACCGTCGGGGAATACCTTTGGCAGAGCATATTGAAGGCTCCACATTTGCATGGTGAATGAGGATGCCTCCACTAGGATAACGAGCATCTGTAGCAGCTCGCTAGAAATTTTCATTGCTTACCCTGATCTCCTCAGTGACATATTCTGGCAAACCGTAATTTTTTTGGGATCAGATCACCTCCCCTTAAACTCACCATCGACCGACCATCCAACTTCATAACCTCTGAGCGCCGTACGTTTATCAATTAGAAGAAGGCCGATTGGGTCGTCGTCAGAGAGTACACCGACGCCGCTTCAGTGAACTGAAGTGGTGGTTATGCTGGCTACATTTGTGAGGAATCCTGTCATGTTAAAACTTCTTAAGCAAGTGGGTCGCTATACGCCACGCCATTCGGACTCGGCATAAAAAAGGAGGCCCCTTTTCGTTGAGCTTAAACTTTAATGGAACTGAACTGTGGATGTGGCGATCCTCGTCATTAAGTCGCCTTGTCATATCGAACATCATAGGCACTCATTATTTGTGCAAGAGCTGTTGCCGTTCGACCTCTCACTGAGACTCCGTTTGCAGCATTCCACTATCCGCAACCTGTAGACGCGCTGGGCAGCTTTGAGCACCACACAGATCAGACCTCAATGTTTCAGCTTGTATGGTACTGACATCTATCCAGAGCCAAGATACGGCACGTCTCGTGTTTTGCTTCACTGTCAAACATCTTCAGTTTGGTCTATAATTTAATTTGCAAATTATTGAATTTTGTTACCAAAATGCGTGCTCTGTTAAGAAAGTTCTTCGCGCGTTTCTTCCATTTTATGGTCGAAGCTCATTTTTGGCTCAATGGGTACAGAATTGTCGATTTTGGAGTGAAGATCAGCCGAAATCATTGCAAGAGCAACCAATGCATCAAGAAAAAGTCAGTTTGGTGCGGTTTATGGGCTGGTGACATCATTGGTCTGTACTTCTTTAAAGATGATGCGAATCGTAACGTAACTGTGAATGGTGAGCGCTACCTTGAGATGGTATACACATTTTTTTGCCCAAAATGTAAAAGCTTGACTTGCATGACATGTGATTTTAACAAGACGGTGCCACATGCCACACATCATGCGTAACAATGGACTTATTGAGAAGCGAGTTCGGTTAACATTCAATTAAATGTTCGGGACCGGTCAATTGGCTGCCAAGATCGTGCGATTTAAAGCCTTTAGAGTTTTTTTTGTGGTGCTATGTTAAAGTTCATGTCAATGCAGACAAGCCCGCTTCAATTGAGGCATTGGAAGACAATATTTAAGCATTTATTCGTGAGATGCCAACCGAAAAGTTGGAAAGAGTATGCCAAAATTGGACTAAGCGGATGGACCGTTTGAGTCATGGTCTACATTTTCATGAAATAATCTTCAAACATTAAATAATATGGACCGTATTAGCAATGCAAATAAAAATCTTATGCATTTTTAGAATTGTATGTGTTTTTTTGGAAAAATTTCTTATAGTTCCTAAAAAATCCCCCTTTAGTAATCGACGAATATAAGCGAGATTTGTGGCTACAATACTTGGAGCAATGTAACTAAGTTAACGTTTTAGGCAAGCTGTGGGCTACTGTTAAGTCATTCCTGAACCCCGGTAGACGGGATGGCAGGATCTCAGTCACTTTTGGCTACGTAACTGTGACTGATCTGAGGAGATGCGCCAGGTTGTTCAAACGTCAATTTATTATTGTTGTTGCTGTTGCAATGTGTTATACATTGCTGCGGCAGGCAATCGGCTGTCATGGGATTTTCAATTTATTGTTCATCCCGAGAGTTACAGGGCTAGGAGGGACCATTTGTCGCATCCGCGGCTTTCGAGTGGGAGGATAGCCATCACAATTTACCGTGGACGAAGTTTCGATTGTTGTCCGTGGTGCTCCTTCGGAGCCCAACGACTTTGCCATCTTCCTGAAAGGATAGACGCTGTAATCAAAAGGCGATGAAAGCTCTGGCTACGAGCTATGCATGTGTAAATTGAATACAAATGGGTTGACTTCAACGTCTCATTTTCTATATGTGGATTTGGGTATCCTCATCGAGCTCCAATGATTTTCGTGTATGCTGGTTTCTTTTCCTGCTCATTGCCAGTAGTTAGTATCTTGCACCACATTGCCGTACACTTTATCTGTGTTCTAGCGGCTAGCGATTGAAGTCTTAGAAGCAAGAACACAAAACATTTTTTAGTGGTTGACGTGGCGTTAAGTGCTTACGGCATATGCGAATACATCAGTTTTGTTAGTCATTTCTAAAGAGAGATATCAGTGCGTTACAAATTGTTTGGACTCATTATATCGCAGGGCTAAACTTGACTAAACGATACTGACTTATAGGTATCTGGGCTGGCTTCAGGCTCTGGAGAGAGTAAGTCTCCCAAGGTTGAACGATAAGGTGAAGAGATTTGTGGGTTTTGCAATTGTACCTTGGGTGAGAGTCATGAGAGTCATGCACCTGGCGTTTCTTAAATTACTAACTCTGATCTACTCTGCTTGGTGCAATGTACTATATACCACTGAAATCTTTTTAGATTGATGGCTTGACTGGATGTATGTGAAAATATTTAATATAAAAATTCACGATAGAGCGCCTCCTTTATTTTAAATTTAAAATTATATGGGCCATTTACTTTGAAAAATGCGGCATTATATGGAAAAATGACCAAATTTTGCAAAAAAAAAAATGCCAATATCTTGAATTCTTAAATACTTATGGTCCTAAATTGAATATATTCGGAAAGAGCTTAGTCCCTATTATATTTTCTGCAAACGGGTTTAGCCCACTATTTCCCAGTTGGCCACAGGGGGCCTTTTACTCTGAAAAATGGGGCATCGTATAGAAAAATGACCAAATTTTGCACAAAATGGGCATTATGTTGCTTTCTTCAATACATAGAGATCCAAATTTAATAGATTCGGAAAGAGCGTAGTTCCTGTTATACTTCCTGTAAAGGGTTTTAGCCCACTATTTCCCAGTTGGCCACAGTGGGCCATTTAGTCTGAAAAATGGGGCATCATATGGAAGAATTGCCAAATTTTGCCAAAAAAAAATCCATTATCTTGATTTCTTTAATATTTAGGGTTCTAAATTGAATAGATACGGAAAAAGCGTAGTCCTTATTATAATTCCTGTAATGGGTTTCAGCCCACTATTTCACAGTTGGTCACAGTGGGCCATTTACTTTAAAAAATGGGGCATCATATGGAGAAATGTCAAAATTTTGCAAAAAAAAAAAAAAATAGCCAATATCTTGGATTCTTAAATACTTAGGGCCCTAAATTGAATAGATCCGGAAAGAGCGTAGTCGCCATTAAATTTATTGTTAAGAGGTTTAGCCAACCATTGGGTTGCCCAAAAAGTAATTGCGGATTTTTAAAAGAAAGTAAATGCATTTTTAATAAAACTTAGAATGAACTTTAATCAAATATACTTTTTTACACTTTTTTTCTAAAGCAAGCTAAAAGTAACAGCTGATAACTGACAGAAGAAAGAATGCAATTACAGAGTCACAAGCTGTGAAAAAATTTGTCAACGCCGACTATATGAAAAATCCGCAATTACTTTTTGGGCAACCAATTTCCCAATTGGCCACAGTGGACAATTATCTCTGCAAAATGGGGCATGATGTGAAAAAATTACCAAAATTTGCCAATATCTTGGTTTCTTCAATACTTAGATCTCCAAATTGAATAGATTCAGAAAGAGCGTTGTCCATATTATTTTTCCTGTAAACGGTTTCAGCCCACTATTTCCCAGTTGGCTACAGTGGGTCATTATCTCTGCAAAATGGGGCATCACATATATAAATGACCAAAATTTGCCAAAAATGGTCAATATCTTGGTTTCTTTCATACTTAGGAATATTAAGTTTAATAGATTCGGAAAGAGCATGAACCGTATTATATTTCCGGTTGTTGTTGTTGTTGTAGCAGTGTGCTGCCGAGACGGCAGCCCTTGGCGATGGAGGATTCCATCGGGTCAATCCGGTACGTACAACCGGCTGCCATGGGATTGTAGACAGGATTTCCTGTAGACAGTTTCAGCCCACTATTTTCCAGTTGGCCACAGTGGACCATTATCTCTGAAAAATGTGGCATCATATGAAAAAATTACGAAATTTTGCCAAAAATCGCCAGTATCATGGTTTCTTTAATACTTAGAAATTGAATAGAATCGGAAAGAGCGTGGTCCATATTGTATTTCCTGTGAATAGTTGCATCCTACTTTTTCTCAGTTGACCACAGTGTGCCTATTTCATCTATTGAGTGATGAATTAAATTCGTCATCCACATTTCTTTGACGACTTGTATTTTATTTTGATTTTTATAATAATTAAATTTTTCGTCATATTTGTGTTTGAATATCTTTTTTTACAATATATTAGAATTTTTCCATATTTGTATTTGGTTGTTATTACTTTTGTCTTAGGATTTTCTGTATTAGGTTTTTTTCTATTAGGTTTTCGGTATTATAATTTTAAATTTCACATATAGGTGGCGCTCTATCGTGAATTTTTATATTATAATATATTTTCACATACATCTTGACTGCCATCTACACGAGGAGGAAGTGTTGAGCTGAAGGCAACACGCCATTCTCTGCAACCTTAAGCCCGAAACATCAAGATGTGTGAATAACAAGACTTGCAGAAGTAAATAATTTGATATAAGTACTAACGGGCGGTTCCATATTAGTAGCAGCGGACCAGGGCAGTAGTCTAAATCGAGTTCTCAGGAGTTGGAGAATCAGAACCTTTTTGGAGGTAGGAGTGACTGCAGTCTTGGCAGACTATTACGATATATATACATATATGGGACTATCATGATATATGATGTATCAGATCAAGGTGATGGTTATTAGTTGACAGAATGTCACTCAATGGAATATTCTACTGCCGTAACGATTTAGATATTGGAAGCACGGATCGATGACGGTACACTTGGCGTTAACTGCTTTTCTATTTTCTATTCTATTATGGGAGTCTGGTCTTGCAAAATGGTATATAAAGATGAAGCCTAAGTAGGATAATCGAGAAAGTGCAGAACACTTCTCAAATTAGGGCAGGGGGAAATTCTAAAATTAAGAGTGGGGAAACGTGATTCGAGAGAGGCGCAAAATACCATATTCCAACGGATACCTGATATTTGTAAGTTATGTTAAATTTATGAAACTGACACTCCTCGAATTTCACCATTTGTATATTTTGCTGGACGATGCTGATGCGGCGGAGCATGGCATATAGTCGGCTCGAAGTACTCTAGGCTGAGGCAATCTTTCCTTATTTATGAATTGGTGTCTTCTTTCTGGAGAGAAAGTTTTAAAATTAAGGTATTTCGCCTCTTCACTGGAACCTCGGTATATAGGGAGTGCCTAGGTTGGATAGCTTAAACGGAGTAGGAGCATTTATTGAGTTCCTTGAAAAAAGGAAGTTGTATAAATATCTATGGAGGTTTTGTCTTTTTCGAACGGTGGTTTTGGCGGTATTAACTGATTAGTGTTGGTCAGACCTGTGCGAACTCCTTGGGAGGATAGATGTTACTCGATCTAGGTTATGGGCTGATGCCGTTATTGATGGGTCGCCAAGACCAAATTTTCTACGTAAGAAAATATCACTGGCCATTACAATGTCAGGTAGCAAATGTAGCATTGTGCTGTGTTTCATCCATTCGTCTTCCTGGTTCTGTTAAATATCCAGATCTAGGATCTCTGTGTCTAAAAAGTTTGCAGTCCTAAGTTGAGTAGGATTGGCTGGTCAGTTGGCGTGAGTCGTGTGGTCCCATGTTGCAATCAGGATGCACATCCAAAATGCTGGCATCAATTAAGTAGTCGAGACGTCTGGATTCGATTTAATTTATTTGTTTGTTTTCACATACAACAAGATTACAATAATCTTAAACTATAGTATGCGAAGTTACAATGGTATACAATGATTGTTCACAAAAAGTAAAAAAAAAAATAAGCAAAAATTGGCATAAAGAAATAAATAGAATATGCCTGCATCTGCCGGAACCCAAGTGAGCCAAAACGAATCTGGTTTAGTGATTTAGATGCAATAGGTGGCGGTCTATCTTCAATGACTGCGTTCACTCGGTAGGGGTTCATCGGTTCTGCCACGCCTTAAACGCCACCCGATCTAGAGATTCTATCTTACAGCACTGAACCCCACTTACTACACGCGCCCTGATATATTTTGTGAAAAATTTAACATTTTTATTGAGACATATAAATTGAATACTCATTTTTTTTTTTAATTTCAATGTACTGTTACGTTTTATTTTTCTAATTTTCAGCTATAGCCTTATTCATGTAACGCTTTGTCCTTCTTCTTTACAGGAATGCCAACAATAACAAGCGTTTTGAAATTTGCAAAAAGTAAGCAAATCCATTTAGCAGCTATGAAATACTAATCAAATGGTGCAGTTATTAACAATATGGCGCCAGCTCTAACAGAGCCTATAAGTCCAACGGAGAAATTAGAAAATTCTGCCACTACTGCCACAGCCACAAGGTCTGCCAGGAAAATTGAGCAGGTGGGAATTAAATCCAACAACAACAACAACAATATTATAAAGCAATCGCCTCAAATACGCGAAAAGCGTAACTCGAAGAGCAGTATAAACGTTGTCCAGCCAGCTACAACATCATCGCTACGATCGACACGTTCCAAAGACGCACAGCAAAGGAATTCCCTTAAAACAGCTGTGAAATCAAACTTGCACGCACATTGCAAGGAGCAACAGTTGACGACAAGCAAATCCTCATTTAAAGAGTCCAATAGTGATTGTACAAATAATGAGCAAATGGGCTTAAGCACAGCCATTTTAGACACCAAAAACCAACTAGCCCAGAAAAATACAATTGCAATTGCATTAGAGGAAAGGGGGGAAAGTACGGCAGAGAAGGCTCCAAAGGAAGACACTTCAACAGCTCAACTCTTGGCGGATCTAACAAACGAGGCCATTACAGCTGATATTTGTTTACGCAACCAACTTAAGGACGTTAATCTTGTCAAAACGTCAGAGGGTTCTTCATCTCCCTTGCAAAGAGATTCCGATATAGTAGTTATTAAAGCCATAACTGCGTCTCCTAGTACTGCCCCAGACACTGCGCACATGGAGACGCAGTGTAATGATACAGCAGCAAGTACAACTAGTCCTAAACACCAGGAGAGTAACAAAAAATACAACTCATCTTTAGAAACTAAATTATTGGGCGATGAACAGAAAAACGTCAACTCAATAGCAAGTACAGAACATCAAATCGAGACGGAAAAGGTAGTGGAAACAAAGAAACATGAAGAACTCCCTACAAAAGTTGAACATGATGAAGTCAAAGAAGTTAGTTCCGATTCAACCAAAATCGAAGCAGCATGCACTAAATCGATGGACATCGATATGGAAGCCGCATGTACGCAAGAGTCTCCCATTGGTTCTCCAGATTTCCAAGCAGAAACCAAAAAAGATGCCAGAGATACCTCAAAGGCTGAAATTCTTTCTGTGCAAGAATTGCCACCCGTCAATACCGACTCAACGATGACAGCATCCGAAGTTGAAGACAATTTAGAAGGTATGTTTAAAGTTATAAAAAAAGTAGAAACTCCCAAACTAAATAGAAAATATAACAAAAAATGGCTGGTCTAATTGCCTTACCCTAATAATTAAAAATGTGGCAAAATAGATTTAAGCGAGTTCTAATTTGTGCCCTAATGGTAAACTAAAAAGACAAATCCAAAATCCTAATTTGGGCCCGGCACGGAATGAGCATTACACGGGTGGGAACTCTGAGTTCACATTTGTGTGGTGTTCATTGTCATTACTAAAAGCTCAGTTGGGAGCTACCGGGCGCGTCCTCAGGTTTCGGATAGTGGAATGAATGCTTCGTATAGGAGTAGCTGCAATAGCCTTCGGCGACAATCAGCGATATCAAGTGGAGAGTTTCGGTGAGAGGACAGGCGACACTGACTCTTGCTTATATACTGATTGCCTATAATACTCGATATGACAAGGCGAGTTAATGACGCCTTTAAATAACCAACGGTCATAACGTTCTCGCTGCGATCGGTCCCTTGACCGGAACAAGCTTGCTCACCTATGGAGCCACCACATACAAATGTGGCTACAACAACAACCAAAGTTGGGTTCAAGTCATTAAGGACACGTTCGTCCTTGACGCTGAACCCCTGGGTTCGAATCTCGGCTAGAACAACAGAAAACATTTTCAGTGATGGTTATCGCCTCCTAATTGTGGCAACACTTCTGAAAGTGGAGTACGGCTTCCATGAATCTTACGCGTCAAACGGACTAGAAGGGGCAATGTGGGGATCAAATGAAAGGAATAGGGTACATATCTGACTTCAACATTTTCAAACAAATTTAGGCCACTAAAATTGTGATATAGAAAAGTAGATTGCAAATAAACTAAATGAAATTAACATACATTGGAGTGGGCTGGTTTAGCTAGTTTTCCATAAAAAAATCAAAAAAAAGGTATAGGATTTAAATTTAATTAAATTGAAATAAAAAAAGTCTTTTACATCGGCAACTTGAGACCCCAACATTAGTCCTTAAAATACAGTGATCAGCCTGTCCTCTAGGAAGACAAAAATAGGTCAATCTTCTTAGGTAGCAACATGCATATTTGCCACGAACATTCCATTAAGGAACAGGGGCAAACTTCTCACTTATCAATGACTGCTATCCGATTAAATTTTTAAGCTCAATGTTGCTGTCTGATTCAATTTTTAAGCTGCTGTCCGGGTCCGAACGGCGTGCCACAGAGCTACACTTGTTTGTGGAAAAATTTTTAGATAGATCGACCATAGTAGAGCGGATTTCGAACCGAATACTGAGACGGCAATGAGGGTCGAGTATAAAAAACTAATACCAAGAAATTAGGAATGGAACGGAGATAGCCTAGCGTATATGGCCACTGGTTCAGGTTGATAGACGGATATCTCAAAGCTAGAGTAGAGAAAAAGCATTGGTGTCCATGTTAATCCAGAGACTGAGTTGTTCTATAGCCACGATTTAAACGATCATGGAAAGTGTTGTTGTTGTTGTAACTGCATTTCCATGTGGAGGTTGCGATCCTCGCCAAGCTCCTGTATGTGAGCAAGCTCGTTCCGATCCGAAGGACCGAACGCCGCGGGAACAAGGCCATTGGTTATTTAAAGGCGCCAATAGCTCGCATTGTCCTTTAGAGCATCATGGACACTCAGTAATTGTGCAAGAGCAGAGCCTCAGTGAGAGGCCGGGTTGCACCCCAACGGACTCCCAATGATAAACTAGGAAAACTTTTGGCGGCAACGTGGCCCTATCTGGGTACATGGAAGAAGGACTCGCATGCAAAACGCTGGAACTAGGAGGCTGCGGGGACAGACTGTGAAAATCCTCTGAAGGATCCAGGCCGGGGTAGTACAAGACAGGTACTGAGGAAACGTAAAGAAGATGAATGAGATGCTCTTGTGTATGTGTTGTAGCAGTGAGTTGTTCACTGAGGCGGCAGCCCTTGCCAATGGAGAAATCCATCGGGTCAATCCGGTACGTACAACCGGCTACCATGGGATTGAGATTCTCTTGTTGTAGCAGTGTGTTGTTTTCTGTCTTTCGTCTCAGTAAAGGCTTCTGGGCGGTGGATACCTATCCACAAGATGATTGCTTAGATACCAAAAGGTATTGCTTAGACAGCATGTAGTTATGTCTTCGCACTGGTAGAATCTTTGTCTCCTTTTGGAGGTGGTCCATATGAGAACTGAGGAGACAGCCCGTCGCAGTTCGAAGGGTGGATTTCTGACAGGTCTAAATATTTTTCTACTACGTGTCATAGAGCTGACGAGACCACACTGGCGCTGCATAACTTACCACAGACCGGCCAATTGCTTAGTACGTGGTCAACAAGGTTTCTTTGTCGGCACCCTAAGTGTTGCCGGCAAGTGACTTTGGACCTTGCTTCTACTTTTGACTTTATCACAATTGCTGTCAAATGTGACGCAAAGTATTTTGGGACACTTGATGGTCGGAATCATTTTTCCTTCGCTCAGCTCAGTATTCACCTCACACGTATTTGTAGTGAACAATGTGGCAGATATCTTCAGATCTCTTGTAGCGAAATATGTGGCAAGTTCGTGGTGGTAGACGTTCAATGGGTCGGGGGCTGATGCCATGATCGTACATTCTTCCGCATATGATACGATCTCTATGCCGTATGGGGGATGGAATGGAGGATAGGTAGAGGTTAAACAGTACCGTAGATATCTCTACGCCTTCGGAAATTTCCTGTTTCACTATACGTTGCTTCGACTTCTTATCCCTAAATTCTACAAATGACTGGCAACCACACAGATAAATCGCTACTCAGCGTTTTAGGCCTGACTGAAGAGACGTGTTGGCGGTGTCCTCAAATAGTTTGCCATGGCTGACGAAAGATCCATTGCCACGAGGACCATCCTATCACATGGCCTAGGCTAACTGAAGCCACGGCAAATGTGTGCGGTGCTGTCATGCAAAACCATTGTTTTTCTATGCAGTCTTCGAAATCCATAACTTAAATCACCAAATGAGGATAATATCAACGCAATATATAATTTCACTTCTCGAAATGATTTGGCTATATAAACGTAGTTTTCTTTCTATCAATAGCTGATGGCCTCGGTAGTCAATTTCATTTTTCTGCTTTACTATGTTTATGTTTACTATTAGCTTAATATATAAATAAATAAAATTTCTTTCAATAAGCAACAACAACTGACCAAATTAATTGTTCTTCTCCACTGTTTACCAGAACGTTTGAGTCAACTCGATGGTACTGCTATTGATTCCCCGCCTCCAAATAATGATGTTGACAAGGATGCTTTGATAAAATCTGTACATAATATCGAATCTACAACCACTCCACCTCGAACTCCAACCCATCAGCATTCAATATCGCAGGATATGCAACAAATACAACAACAATTGCAAAACACACCTCCCACACCGGTATCACAGCAAGTGCAGGCTCACCACATGCAACAGCAACAACAAAATTGTTATACCCCCCAAAGTACTGTGTCCTCAGTGAATACTGTAGGCAGCGGCAATATCCCTCCCTCGTTTATTAAGGAATCCGAAGGAGCCGATTTAGAGGATCAAGAAATAGAAGAGGTTTTCAAGGTATTAAAGGGTTTCGAAGGTGGCACAACGTCGGATTTGAATGTATGTGATCTTAATGTTTTATTCAACGAAGTCTACATGAAAATGAACGAAACCGAAATGAATGGAAATACCAGTTCAAACGTTGCCGGTGTCAGTGCAAGTCAAGCCAATGCGGCCACAAATCCCTCTATACAATTGGTAAAACCAACAGAGCTCGAAGAAGGCCAGAAAGACATAGAAAAACGGCAACAGCAATTGCAACGTAAAGTGGACTTTCTGATGAGGCGTCTGCGCAAGCTGCAGTCTCGTTATATGTGCAGACATACCAGTGAAGAAATTGCCGGTCTTTTTGAATGGAGTTCCAGACAGGTCAGCAAAGGTGTTGCAAACAATGTTTTGACCTCGAATAGTGCAGAAAAATCAAGTCAAGATGCCAGCAAGTATTTTTTGAAGGTTATAGCCGCCAGACCACCGGCCATGGACTGGAAAAGCGAACAGGAGGAAATTGTACCTGCCACACAAATTACAATGTTACTGCGCAAAATTGAAGCCGTTGCCAATGCCCAACAGCACTGCATAACACCTGCAACGACGAGTTTGCCGAATTTAGCAGCAACAACCAAGAAAACTAAAAAAGCTTTATTAGAGGCTCAAGCAGCATCTGGCTCGAAGCACGGTACATCTGCATCGTCATTAGGTTATGCTCGCTCGGAAAATGCAGTAATATCTACATTCGATGAAAATGTAACAAATGAATTGACCCAGGTGGCAGGACTTTTACAAAGCGAGATGTGTGAAGTGCAAAGAGCCATTGATTCTGATGCCACAGAATCCAGTTCTGGAGGCGAATCGGCAGATGAAATGGTAACATACAATAATCAGCAACAACAAACTCTGCCAATGTAAGTAATTGCTTTATTGCATTTTTGTTTCATTTTACTAATCGTGTACCTTCGGAACTATTAGAAAAAAACGTGCCGCGTGGCGTTACTCACGTGATCGTGCTGCCATTGCGTCACGCTGGTCGTGGCTGCTATCTCAAATATCAGATCTTGAAATCAAGATTCGCCAGCATAGCGATTTACATCAAGAAATTGTCAAATCGAAGGGTCCCGTTACTTGCTTCGCCGAAAACGGTCTAAAGGTTGAGGCGAAAGTGGGTGAAATAAACAAAGAAGACATTGAAGGTTCCTGCAGAACTCGTGGCTTTGTGCCTGCATTGTTTCGCAAGCGAAAGCTTGTGCAGACAACCAACATGCACATAATATCGAAAAAAGCAGCAAGACCCAGGTAAGTCTTGAAATTTGAGATATCTTTGACGTCTTAAATAAACAAAAATTGTTTTAAAAAATTGCATGTGGTTTGATGAAATATTTTTTTTATTTAAAAATGGGGTATTTATTGGTTTTATATTAAATAAATGAAACATAGTATCAATGGAAGCTTCTGATTATCAATTTATTTTATATAAAAAATAAATTTTGTTTGTATTGGGTTGCCCAAAAAGTAATTGCGGATTTTTCATATAGTCGGCGTTGACAAATTTTTTCACAGCTTGTGACTCTGTAATTGCATTCTTTCTTTTGTCAGTTATCAGCTGTTACTTTTAGCTTGCTTTAGAAAAAAAGTGTAAAAAAAGTATATTTGATTAAAGTTCATTCTACGTGTTATTAAAAATGCATTTACTTTCTTTTAAAAAATTCGCAATTACTTTTTGGGCAACCCAATATATTCTGTATGTAGTCAAATTAGATTTTCCCCAAAATTCAACCGTTTGCACAGTTTGGCTTTGCTGTTGGCCAAGCTGATGAGCTATATTTTTAAGAATTGCTTCTTAAGCATCTTTGGCCAATGTTATTCTCTATTTCGTTCCAAAGATACTTAAAACAGCAGACCTTCCCAATTAAATATCCTTATACTACCACTTCAACAGTCTATTTTTCTTCCCTTTTCGAAGATTTTTTTTTTAAATTTTGCCCATGAACATTCTTTCACTAAGGAACAGGGGCAAATTTCTCACATATCAATGAGTGCAGCCCATTATCATTGAGCTTAAACTTGAGTCCGAGTCCGAACGGCGTGCCGCAGAGCTACACCTCTTTGGAGAGAAATTTTTACATGGCATAGCACCACACGAATGTTAGCAGCATTAGGAGGGGAAAACCAACTCAGCACTTTTTTTTGATGATCTCGCCAGGATTCGAACCCAGGCGTTCAGCGCCATAGGCTAACCTCTGCGCTACGGTGACAGTTACTGTTCATAATATCAATGATATCGCTTTTGGCTAGCAGCAAGTGTTGTTTTGTGCATATTGTCCTGACAATTCACAACTGATCGTTAAGCTGTCTCTCTACCTTAAACCGCGTTTGGTATTGATGAAGGGCCTATTTGTATTAAGTACGTGTGTCAGCCATCCTGACCCGGAATTTGTTTAAATTTTGTAGGGATATGAAATTTAGAAACCTTTGAATGTAAAGAGATGTCGAATTCGACCTTTTATTCCACGAAACGATAGTAAGTTTCGACCTTTGTTTGGCTGTTGTTGTTGTTGCTTGATTCTGTTGAGTATCCAGATCCAGGAACTCTTTGACTAAGATGGGGTGCGTCCAGAGGGATCTGGGTCTGAGTCGAGTGGATCTGGCTGGGCAGTTAAACAAGTGTGTCGTATGTTACCTATTATCGATCGGGACACACATCCTGCACGTCGACATCAATCCTTGCTCTGTAGGAGTTGAGGCGGCAGCATCTGCTGGATTTTAATTGAGCCAGAACTACTCTGGTTTGCCGGTGCGTCTCATAAAGCTGATGAGACCACACTAGCGCTACATAACTCACCACAGACTGGGCAATTGCTTTGTATGTGATCAACAAGGTTTCTTTTTCAGCACACCAAGTGCCGCCGACAAGTGACATGAGGACCTTGTTCCTACTTTTGACTTTATCGCAAATTGCTGTGGCATGTGGTGAGATGTGTAAGAGATGTCAAATGTGACACCATGTATTTTGGGAAACTATGGGATCATTTCTCCGTCGACCATCATATTCAGCTCATTATACACCTCACGCGTATTTGTAGTGAACAATGTTTGCTGAAGATTTGGTGGCAGATATCTTCAGATCGCTTGCAGCGAAATATGAGGCAAGTTCGTTGAGGTAGATGTTCAATTTATCGTCATGCTATTACAGTGCAGGATAGGTAGAGGTACTTCGTGTATCACTCTACGGTGCTTCGAGTTCTTATCCCTTACACACAGATAATTCTCAACCCAGCGTTTCAGGCCTGGCTGGATGTGATGTCCTGAAATAGTTTGTCCGTGTCGAATGCCTTCGATAGGTGCAGTACCGCGAGCAACGTTCTATCACATGGTCTGGACATGTGTGCGGTAATGGCATGCAAAGCATTTGTTGTGCTATGCAGTCTTCGAAATCCATCCATGCTGATGCTTGGCGAATGGAAATTCTCAGTTAAGGCTGGTGAGGTGTAGTCTCTCATGCGTCTTGGCTACTGGTAAGAGAAAGGAGATCGGTCTGTAGGACTCCCACTAACTCGGGTCATTTCCAGGCTTTAGTAGCGGTATCACTCTGCCCATCTTCCAGACATCGGATATGAAAAGAGTGTTCAAAGACAGGTAGAGTTCGGTTGTAAGGTACTCGACTCCAGGTAGATCCAGCTTCTGCAGCATAAATCTAGAGATTCCGCCGGGACTCAACGTCTTGGATGATTTGGAGCCTTGTATGACATTCGTAACTTTGTCCACGGTAAATTGTGATGGCTGTCCATCAGCTCGGAGACCACGGATATGACGAATCGCTCTCCTCCCAGCACTGTCACTTTCGGGATGCACAATAAATTGACGGTTGAACAACCTGGCGCATCTTTTCGGATCAGTAACAGTTACACCGCCAAAGGGACTAAGGTGCTGTCTCCCCTTCTACCGGGGTTCGAGAGTCACTCAACGGTAGACCACAGCTTGCCTAAACCGGTACCTAAGTTACATTGCTTCAAATGTTCCAGCCACAAATTCCGCCTCTGTTCGTTGACTACCCTGTTTATTTCCAAATCCAGCTTGCTGATTCTGGGATTAGTGCGGTCCGTACAACGAAAATCATCACGCTCGTCTGCGAGTACAACTGCCTGCGTTGGGAAGCTTGGCCGCACTTGGGGTATTCTACCGGCTGGTATAAAGCGAGCGGCTGCTGCGATAAT